>NW_027187465.1:3335377-3347183 GCF_028583685.1 Petaurus breviceps papuanus | reverse complement strand
CCAGTCCTAATATTCCTTGCTCTAAAGGCCCAATCAGCCCTGACATCCCCTGTTCTGAGACCCTTCCCAGCCCTGACAGTCCCTGATCTAAGGACCCCTACACTTCTCTCCCACTCTGACACAGGGATTTGATAAAGCAGCAAGGAGAGAGTTGGAATTAGGACCCTTGCTCACACTCGGGGGTGTGTTTGGAGGCAGGCTGAGGATAAGATCCCACAATCAATCAATCAACAAACATTTATTCTGTGCCTGCAGGGTCCAAGGATCTGGAGAGAAGGACTCAGCTGGGAGGGAAAACATATACATATGAGAAGATAACGAGCCATACAAGGCAATATACGGTGAGACACTGGATCAGAGTTTGGACGTGTGTGTGGAGAGAGACACGCAAGTATTTCAGACTAAATATAGAAGGCAGTGGGATTGCAGCTGGGCCTTGAAGGATAGGGAGGGTTGAGAAAGGCAAACCAAAAGAAAAATAAGGGAAAAAGAACACGGATGACTAGAGGGACAGTTTGCCCCCTCATCCTAGGTGGCGTGACCAACCAGGGTGGCCCTGAGCCTGCTGCTGCTGCTGCTCCCTTCTGGTAATCCCCTGACCCAGGAAGACCTGAGTTCAAATCCTGTCTCAGAGGCTTACTAACTGTATGACTCTGGCCAAGTCACTGAACTGGTCTGCTTCAGTTTCCTTCATCTGAAAAATGGACATTTATATATGATCCCAGGATTGTTGTGAGCTTCGAATGAGATATATGAAAAGCGCTTTGCAAGCCTTAATTTGCTAGAGAAAGGCTATCACTAATACGATTGATTATATTATACAATATTAATATATAAAATATATAATATTAATTTTATTATTATTATTACCACGATATCTCTCAGCAAGGAGGCCTTGGGGAGTAGCCAGGAGCATGACCATGGAGTAAAGAAGCCAGTTCCTTCCTCATGGACTTGCCTTTGGGGTTTCCAGGGTGGGGAAGGGTCATTTTGATTATGGGGATCCTGCCAAATTGGGAGGATGGGGAGGTGGACAGTGTCTGCCGGTCAGATCTGCCTCGATAGGCCCTGGACCTGGAGAATTTGGTGTGAATGAGCTCCAGGGAGGTCCGATTTCTGCCCTTCTTCCTTCATGACCACTTGGGGGAGATGTCAGAGAAGAACCATAAGTACTTAGCTCTAGAACCAATGGGGACCCCTGAGACCTTTTTAATCCAACCCCCTCCTTTTTCAAAGGAGGAAACTGAGGCCCAGAGAGGGCAAGGTATAGAAAAAGGCCCCGAATTTGGAATCAGAGGGCTTGGTAGACTGCAGAGGCATAGCGGAGAGAATGCTGGGCTTGGAGTGGGCAAGATCTGGGTTTAAATCCGCCCTCTAACACTTCCTAGCAGTGTGGTCCTTGGTAAATCACTTAATCTCTATGTGCCTCGGTTTCCTCCTCTGTAGAATCAGGCTAGATGGCCTCTGCTGGCTTTTCCAGCCCTAAATCTCAGATGCTTTAAACCTCTCTACTTCAGTTTCCCCCTCTGAGGTTCCTGCCAGCTCTAGCTCCGGGGTCCAGTGACGTGGGCTCAGTTCCCAGCTCTGCTACTTATTGAGACCGACAAGAAACGTGTCTCAGTTTACTTGACTGCCACAGGCCTGGGGTTCGAGGAGGGATCCTGCAGGTCCAGGTCCGGAGCCTGTGAACAGCGCCCAGGTCCGTCTCAGCTCTTGACGTGCCAAGACTAAAAGGTCGAGGAGCAGGGCACCGGGCTCCGTACCTCCTCAAGCCTCAGTTTCCTCCAATGTAAAAGAGGAGGATGGGGGGGTGTGAACGTTCCTTCCAGCCCCGAACGCCCTCAGCGCTTCTCCTCTCCGCTCTCCCCGGGCAGCTCAGGCTCCGCCCCCTCTCTGGGCACGGCGGGGGTCCCCCCAGCCTGTGCCATCCCCCACCCCCAGGCCTGGGAGTCGGCCGCCCCTCGCAGCTCCCCTTCCGGGTTGGGGCGGCCCCGGCGGCGCTGGGGGGCGGGGGTGGGCAGTGCCGAGGGGGCCGTCCCCCTGGCCCGTCCCCTCCCCCCGGAGCTGCCCGCCCCCTCCGGGCTCCGGGGGGCTGGGAAGATGAAATCGGGCCACGTCCGGGGGAGAGGAAGGGGCTGAGGCAGCGAGCGAGGCAGGGAGCCAGGCAGGCGGCGGAGGGAGGCTGGGCAGGAGGGCTGCGGGGCCGCGGCGGCCGGAGGAGGGCTCGCTCCTGCATCCCGCGCCCCGGATGCCCCCCGCGCGGGCAGCAGCAGCAGCGGCCGCGGGCACGGGCACCATGAGGAGTGGGCGGCATCAGCCTGCCTCGGGGGCAGCCGCCCGGGGCTGGGCACTGCTTTGCCTCTGCGCCCTGCTCCCCGGGGGCTACGGCACCTCTTGGAGCTTCGGGGGAGCCGCCCAGTTCTCCCGCCGCAGGTAAAGCCCGCCCCCACCCTTTCCTTCCCCACTCTCCCCACTCTCCCAGGGCTGGAGCTGGAGCGTGAGAACGGAAGGGACCCCGGGCAGGGAGAGGAGGAGGCTGGGCAGAGCCCCCCCCCCTTGAAAAAAACAACGGGATCCTGACCAGTGTGGGGGGCTCTCAAAGTGGGGATTATCCCACCTCCCAAAAAAATCCAGTCACCAGACTGAGACTTGTGGCTGGATTAAGAGATTCCCCAGCCTTACTTTCTGCCCCTCCCCCAGCTAAATGGGGAGGAAATGAACGCTCCAGCAGTGATGGGGTTAAAGGGACCCTACTTGTCACTCAAGCCTCTGCACACCCCCAGACTCCCCCTGTACGTTCGAATGGTGGGACTGAGAGATGGGAATTGGATGGGTGTCTTAGGGAGGTGATATCCCCCATCCAGAGATGCAGACAGACGCCCAGTAGGGGCTCAGGGGCCAGAAGAGGAAGGCCCCGAAATGGGTCAGTTCCCTTGGAAGTGGAAGGCTAGAGGGGCTGGTGGGGCCCCTGCTCCAACTGTCCAGCTGCTCCCCTGCATCGTGGGAAATGTCTGGTGGTGACCTGCCCTCGAGGCCACCTCCCCTGGGTCCTATCTGCTCCCTCCTCCCCTTGCAAGGCCCCCGGACCTTCCCTTAGTGCCCTCCTCCCCCGGGATTTGCTATTATTTTAAACCTTGGACAGAGGGATTTCTTCCCCAAAGATGTGGAAACAGGACCTGAGGTCATAGGTCATAAGAGCTTAGCCAGGACCTCAGAGATTTCTAACCCATCTCTCCCCCCCACACACACTCCCTGTTTCTTCAGTTGAGGAGACAGGCTGGGACAGGGGCCATGCCCAAGATCCAACATTGGCAGAGGCTGGAACCAAAACCCATTCCTCCTGACTCCCCTCCCCTCCTTTCTAGTCAGGACTGTGAGCCACCTGGGAGGAGGGAAAGGATGGGAGACCCTCTGTGCTTCCTGGGAAAGGGGGGGATAGATTAAGAGCCTTCCCTGACTAACTAGAATCATGCCCGCTCTCCCTAGCCCCTGCTTTCTTTTCCTTTGGGCAGGGGAGCAGGAAAGCATCCTTGAACCCGGCCTGTATTTCTGGGCTGCCCACCTGGGCTCCAGTTGCCATCCCTGATTTGACCAGGATTATAGATTTAGAAACAGAAGAGACAATTAGAGGCCTCTCATTTTAGACAGGGGGAAACTCCCTCCCAGAGAAGTTGCTTGATTTGCCCAGCGTTCCACCAGACGTTCATGAGCGGGATTTGAACATGAGTCCCCTGACTCCCAATCCAGGGTACTGACCATTGCACGGTACAGCCTCTCAGTGCACATCTGCACTTTTAAATACATTGTGTGAAAGTGTTAAAAAGAAATTACTAACATGTCCTGCCATCCTGGGAGCCTCTCTGATTCGATGGGCTGAAGCTTGGTCATGAGGCGTTCTCTTTACTGTAAGAAACCCAATGGGGGGGGGGGGCAGCTAGGTGGCGCAGTGAATAGAGCACCAGCCCTGGAGTCAGGAGGACCTGAGTTCAAATGTGACCTCAGACACTCAATACTTGCTAGCCGTGTGACCTTGGGCAAGTCACTTAACCCCAACTGCCCTGCCTTCCTCCCTCCAAAAAGCAAAAAAAAAAAAAAAAAAAAAAAACCAATGAGTCAGCCTGGGTTGGAGACTGGAAATGATGAATGTACGTGGACAAGGGCAGCATGGAGTAGTGACTAGGAGGCTTGGAGTCACAAAGAACTGGCTTCTGGGACACTGACTTTGAGACCCTAAGGTTATGAAGTGTCGGTCTCCTTGGGTAGAGGGAGTTTCCTGCCTCTACCAGGGCAGTCACAAGGTTAGTCCCCATCCTACCACCCCAAAAACAGCATGGTACATACTAATGACTCCAGTAAAATGCTTATGGAATGAAGTATAGTCCTACCCCTGCTTGGATGACCCCAGGAAAGTCCCTTCCCATCTCCCAGCCTCAGTTTCCTTTTTTGTAAAACGGTTGGACTTGATGAGATCCAAGGTTTCTCTCAGTCAGTTCTAAATGAGCATGGGACTAAGCCTGGGTTCTCAGAGGTTGGGCAGAGTGAGAGAGGATGAAACAGTAGAAAGAAGCTGGCTAGTTAGAGGACCAGGCCTCTGATGAATCCATATGACCTTGGGCAAGCCCCTCCACCTCCCTCATACTCAGTTTCCTCATCTGTAAAATAAAGAGGTTGAATTTGCTAGCCTTCGATGTCCTGCCGGATCTGGTTCTGGGACTTTACTATGGGGAGAGGCAAAGAACGGCATTAAATATGCAATGAGCAGGGACGCTGGGACAAAAGCAGCTTCCACAAGTCTGAGTCGGGAGGCCCGGGGACCTTTTTGATAGGAGAGATCTCTAAGCACCCCAGATGACTCCTAGGAACTGCACTTTTCCCATGCTGACAGTGGGTCTGAGTGGGGAGGTGAGACCAGTTGACCCCCAAACTCAAAGCCCTCTCTCTGGGTCCTTGGGGAGCCAGGTGACCCTCAGCCTCTCAGGCCCCCTGGGAGCTGGGATGTTGTAGAATCTTTGTGGGCCAGGAGTCCAACTTGGAAGGAAGTTGGAAGGAAGCCCTCCCCAGAGCCTGGCTTCTGGGGATATTTTAGCTGAAAGGGACCTTAGCGATGATAGGGTCTAAACCTCTCATCAACAGATGAGGAAACTGAGGCTTGGGTGGCAGAGCCAGGATTTGAATCTGGGCCTTTTGGATGACAGAGCCAGGACTCTTTCCATGGAGGCCAGCTTGATCTCAGAAGAGGCCACTAGACTAAAGTCTCTGAGATGTAGTTAGAGCTTATCAGAGCTGGGACCACTTTGCATGTCTTTTGACCCAACTTCTGTGCTCCTCTCCCCAGTGAGAGGCCCGGCCGCTCCTTCCTGGCCCTATGGCCCAGAAAGATAATCTCTCAGCCGTGTCTGGCCGGGCTCCTTTATCTCTCACCTGCTCTTTCCTCTCAAGGGGCCCCTCACAGCCACCTAGACAATGAGACTGACCCTCCTCCCAGCTTTTTCATCCCCTAGTCAAAGAGTTCAGCCCTGGCCCTCCCACCCCCCACAGATTCTATTCTCTTCTCCTTTACAAAGAAGGCCTTTCCCTTACGAGCAGACAGGGGCCCACTCCTCAAGATCTGTTAGAGACAGAGGGGGATAGGGAGGAGGAAGGAGTGATCATGGGAAGGCAAAGGGTGCATAGGACAGAGCCCATGTGGCGTGAGGGGGCCATAAGGCCTCCTTCTAGGAGGCTGAGAACATGTACAATGGTCACACTTCAGAGCTGGAAAGGGCATCAAGGTCGTCTCATTCCACCTTCTCTTTTCACAGAGGATCAGACTGTGGCCAAGTGGAGGGAAATGAATCGGCCAAGGTCATACAACAATAGATAGATGTGTTCCTCAACTCAGAACCAAGACTCAGCTCCAGACAGTGGATTTATAAATAAATGCTGAAAGGGACTTTTGAGATTATCTAGTCTTTACCGATAGACTGAGGCCCACAGCCATAACATGATTCAAATGATTTCCAGTGGAGTCAGAGGAACAGCATTCAAATCCTGACTCTGATGCTTCCTAATGTGTGACCCTGGGCAAATCACATACTGCCTGAGTTCCCTCAGTTCTAAAATGATATGATGGCCTGTAAGGTCTCCAGTCACTGAGGCTATGATTCCAAATGTTTGTTTGTTTGTTTGTTTTTAAACTGCATCTCACGGCCTCTCAGCTTCCAGAGTCCTTTTCTCATAATAGCCTGTGCGTCAGGGAGTGGAAACATTACCCCCATTTTATAGATGGGGAAGCCCAACACCAGTCATGAGAGACAGAGCTGTAAGAGACCCTAGAAATCAGTGAGTCCAATCCCTTCATTTGGGGCTTGGAACAGTCTCTCTGAACATATCTGGGGGACATAACAGTGGGTGGCAGGAGGTAATTAGCCACCCCACTGTCCAGTTTAGGGGAATGGTTTTGTGGGGGTCAAGCTGCCCACCTGGAGCCAGGCAGTTCGAGGCTACTGGACCCATTTCTTAACTACCCCTGAGTCACTTTGGTCTTTGACTAAAGAAATGGACCCAGAATCAGACTTGAGTTTACACCTTATTTCTGACATTGACATTGGGCTAATGACTTAACTTCTCCTGCCCTCAGTTTCCTCCACTGTAAAATGGGGTCCTACCTACCCACTGAGCTGGTAGGAGGCTAAAATGAAATAAAGCTGTTAAAAATATCAGCTATTTTATTTTACATGTGGGGAAACTGAGGCTTGGGGGGATGATTTGGCCAAGGTCACACAGTGGAAGGGGGAGGTTTTGAACTCAGGTCTCCTGAGTTCCTGCTCAGTGCTCTTTTCTCTCTGGGATGAGAATAGCACCGGCCCCCTGGGCTGTTGTGAGGATCTGGTGAGACAGTAATTGGTAACCTCTTAGCGGAGTGCCTGGAATGTGCCGGCAAGCCAAGAGAAACCTTGGCTATTATTGTTCTCATTGTGTTCAGTCTCTGTCACTGCCTCTCAGTCAGCTTCCTTTTCTGGAGAAAAGCTTGAATTTCAGTCATTCACTGTCAGAGGCTGGCATTCCCAGGCTGGCACGCTCCGAGGAATGGCCCATCATCCCCTTCTTCCTCCTCCAGACAAACTGCCTAGGGCCCTCATGTCTAAGTGGAAAGAGAAGCACGGGGTCCTCACCTCCACCTCCCCCCATCTTCCGGCCCCTCCCACGCCCATCCAGGGCCCCGAGATAAGGGGCACAAAAGAAGCTTTGTCCGAGGGGAGGGGAAGCCTGGGAGCAGCTCCAGCAGCCCAGAGGGGCTGTGCCCCCTGCCCCAGGAGTATGCCGGGAATGTGAGAACCATAACGGTAGGTCCCAGCCCCCTGAGAGTGCCAGGTCCCCTGTGGGCAGAAGCAGAATGAATGCCAGTGGGAGGTGAGAAGCCGAGAAGCTGCTCCCTCCCTGCCCACGACCCCTGTGAGCTTGACCCAGTGCAGCCCACTCATGCCTCTGAAGGACTTTCTACATTAGCCTAGGCAGAAATGGATATGGAGGGAACTTCAGAAGCCAGCCCATCCAACTTGTACCCTAAAGGTATCTGTACCATGAGGTGGGGGACAAGTGGGCATCCCACTTCTGCTTGGAGGCCTCCAAGGAGGAAGAACCTGTGGCCTCTGGAGGCAGCCTGGCCCCCTTTGGGACAAGCTCTCATTGTTAGTGAGTTTTCCCCTAGATGTCAAGGCTAAACCTGCCTCTCCCACTTCAGCCCATTACTGGGACCCGAGTCCAGAAAAAGGCTCATCCTTCTTCCATGTGACAGCTCTACAAAGAATTGGAAAGAGCCAATGTTTCCCCCCCTCCCCCAAATCTTCTCTCCTCCAGGCTAAAGGATCCTTTACCAGAGGGACATCCTAGTGTGCTGAGGTGGAAATTAGGGGTTTGGAGTAAGAGAATATGTTCAGAGTCCACCTTTATACACCTGAGTGACTTTGGGAATGTCATTTCCCTTCCCTGGGCCTCAGTTTCCCCATATGTAAAATGAGGGAGTTTGACTGTTTGACCTCTGAGGTCCCTTCCACCATTAAAATGTGATTCCTTGATGTCTTCCCTAAAATGTGGCTCCCCTTCCTGACTGCAGAACTCCAGGGGTGGTCTGCCCAGAGGAGAGGACCAGCCCTCTCACCTTCCTCTCCCAGGACACTCTCCCCATGCACCCAGGAACACACTAAGCTTTTGGACTGTCACTTGTGAGCTATGGATCCTCACGGAAACCTTTGAGGGGGGGAAGGGGGATCAGCCCCATTTGAGAGGTGAGGAACGCTGAAGATCAGGGAGGGCACTTTGCCCAGCCTCGGTGGGGCATTTTAGGTCTCCTGACATCACCCACCTCAGCAAGTGGGGAATCTTCATTCTTCCCTGGGGGCCTCTGGGGACTGGGTAAGGAGGCAGGCCTGGGGAGAGGTCTCCCTCTGCTACCCAGCACATTGTTGCCATCTGGGACCCTGGCAGTGGTCAGGACCTGAGGATCCAGCCTGTGACTCTACTCCAGAGCACTTTCTGAGCTGCCCTCTGATCTGGCAACCTCTGACTCCAAATTAGCCTAGAATAGCAGAAAAATGGAACCTGGACTTTCTGTGTCTTCCCAGCTGTGTGATCTTAAGCAAATTCCTCACCCTCTCTGGGCCTGTGTTCTGCTCTGTAAAATAAGGGTTTGGACTAGGCGACTTCTCAGGCCTGTTCTGCCTCTAAATCTTACCGTCTGTCAGTGGGCAGGGTGGGTTTGTTCCCATTCCCCCAACTTTGCTCTCGGCTTCTTCATCCCTCGTCTCTTTCTCATAATGGGTTTTGGCCCCCAGCCCCGTTGGCTGCCTCCCCCTGCTCTTAGCTCATATCAATGTTCCAGATCTCAGCCCTGGGCCAGGCCTCTGTTGGGATCCCATTCCCAAGGGTCCCAGGAGAGACAGGTCTTCTCTTGCCAAAATCCCATGTGCCACTCATTCCAGGGGAGGCGGGCAGGAGACCTGCCAGGTGGCACGTGGATACCAGGCCAACTGGTCCTTCCAGTCTTATCAGCCACCATAACTAGCCTCTGGTATATGAGCTGGAGCTGAGGCCCTGAGAAAGGGGCTGAGATTGGCTCTGCCACCCTCATCTGGCCCAATCCTGGTCCCCCTCTGCCTCATTGCAAAAGAACCTTCCTCCCTCCTCCCCCCTCCAAGGGGGCTCTATGCCCTGGCCCGTCCCCAAAGGCTTGTACTGTGTTCATAGGGCAGTTCAACTCAGCAAGGCTCTCTGAGACACTACCTCACTTGGAGTCCCTTACCCCACCCCCCTGCCAGCCCCGGCTCAAGGGAGCCATGGGTGATGCCAAGGTGCCCAGATCTGGGCCAGTGGGATGGTCATCTCTAACCCACTGAGATCAAAAGATTAGGGGCGAGACCAAGCTCAGCTCCCCACCTCTGAGTGAGAAGCAGATGCTGTTCCATGGGCAGGATGTCTAGGAACATCTGGGGCCCACCCACTGCCACCACTCTGACCTCAGCACATCTGTTCATATCAGCTGTCTGCTTTCAAGGCAGGGTGCAGAGGGGAGAGGGATTCTTTCCCCAGACCCTCACATGGGGGGGGGGTGCTGATAGCTCACAGGGAGGAAGGGGCTTCATAATCTGGCTCTAAAACCTTGGCCAGGCATTTCCCTTAGCCTCTCTAGGCCTCAGTTTCCCCATATGTAAAATGAAGGGGTAGGATGTGCTGGTCCTCTGAGGTCCCTTCCAACCCTAAACCTATGAACTTAGGAGCATCTGGTCCGGGGGCTCAACCTGTTTTAGGTCAGAGACCCCTCTAGCAGCCTGCTGCTAGGCACCCCTTCTTCTAAAAAGTTTCCAAGGCCAGAAACAAATACCTTGGCCCCAACACTTCCTGGAAGGGAAGTTAGATGCCACCAGGCACCAACCTGGGGATGTCGGTGGCCTGTGCTCTATGCTGGGCTCTCTCCGGGGGATGAACTAACATGGTTTCCCTAGGTGCCTAAGGCATCAGGTGGGGTCTAATAGGGAGGAAACAGCCCTGGCTCTGGAGACAGACCTCCCTGGGCCTCAGTTTCCCCCTCTGTAAAATGGGGAGGTTGGGCTTGCTGGTCCTTGAGGCCCCTCCTAGGTCTAAACCTTGGACCCTAAGCATAAAAGGAGTTCCTGCACCGCAGAAGCTTACAGTCTAGTTGGGGAACTAATGCTGTTGATTATTCACTTCAGGCCCTGTGCTAAGTGCTGGGGATACAGAGTCAAAAATGAAATATTGCCCATCTGCAGGGGAGAAATGCCAGGAACACGTAGGACTAAATACAATTATCTACCAAGTGATGCACAAAATGTACAAAATACTACTATCCATTAAGTAATGGGGCAGCTAGGTGGCGCCATAATGGATTGAGCTCTGGGCCTAGAGTCAGGAAGACCTGAGTTCAAATCTGGCCTCAGTCACTTACTAGCTGTATGATCCTGGGCAAGTCACTTAACCCAATTTGCCTCAGTTTCCTCATCTGTGTTTTCTCAACTCTAAAATGGGGGTAATAATAAACTGCGCAGGATTGTGGTGAGGATCAGATGAGATAACATCTGTGAAGAGCTGAGCTTCCTTCCTTGGAGGTCTCTCCTAGTGTCTGGGATCCTTATCTGCCCTTGCGGTTTATCGTACATGACTTGCCATCTCCCATCTCCATGCCTTTGTCCTGCCTGTGTCTCCCCACCAAAGCCTGGAATGCCATCCCTCATGTCCAACTCTCATAATCCCTGGTTTCCTTCAGGACTCAACTCAAGTGCTGCCTGCCTCAGTGAATGAATGAATGAACGAATGGACAACTATTTGCTAAGTACTTTTTATGTGCCCTGAGCCCTCTGCTAAGGCCTGGGGACACCAACACAAAAAGCAGACAGCCCTTAACTACATGAAGCCTACGCCTCAGGCCCTTCTTGGCCCCCATCCCCTTTGTGTGGATTGTGCGTCTTGTTTTACCTGATAGAGTGTAAGCTTCTTGAGGGCAGGCACTGGCTCAGGGGGGGCTTTGTATTCCCAGTGCCTACTGCTTAGCACATTGCTTGGTACATAGTACAAATTTAATAAACACTCGTTGATTGACTACTTGGTTCAGGAGAAGACAACGTTTGCATAGCTGAATTCCAGTGCCCATAAGGGTGGTAGTACAAAGACTGTAGTACAAGTGGGGAAACTGAGGCCCTGGTGACCTCCATCCCCCAGCTGGTAAATGGCAGAAAAGAGGTTTGAGCTAGATCCCTCGTGGCCCCTCTGATACTCCCAGTGGAGCTGTTGTGTTATCCTGGGTGAAACCACTGGAATCAGGGTAGCATGGAAATGGAAGTCACGAGACCCGAGTTCAAATCCAATCTCTGATCCTTCCTCTCTGTGCAGGACCTTGAACAAATGTTTGAAGCTGTTCAGTCCTTAGGTTCCTCCTCTGTGAAATGAAGGGGGTGAGTTAGACCAGCTGAGGCCCCCCCCAGCTCAGGATCTAGGAGGCTCGAGGGCTCCCCACCCCCACCCAGCCCAGAGCAAGGCCTCCAGGAGGTGGGTGTCTTGGAAATCTCTGGCCAACGGGCCAGACTATGCTCTGGTCCCAAAGAGCAGATCTCAAAGAAATCCTGGCTCACCAGAAACAAACAAGGAAGCCACAGGCCTGGGCCGCACATTGGGTATGATTTTAATTACAGAAGATAAGATGGGAGAAATGTTTTCTCCTCCCCTCTGGTAAAGAGAGAACATGCCACAGTGGAAATTCTGAATAGATGCACACACCCACTGAGCCAGCTGCTGGGGACCCAGGAAGAGAGAGCAT
>NW_027187465.1:3330495-3335367 GCF_028583685.1 Petaurus breviceps papuanus | reverse complement strand
TTCTCCATCCAACTATGTGTGCACATGAGTATTCAACCCTCTTTTGTCTATTTCAGATAATGAGGTTCATCTGATGCCTATTGCCCCCTCTTTCCCCCAAGTTTGTATATTTTTCCCACATGCCTCATTATTCCTTTCTACACAAGTCTTACCCTCCCTTCTTGTTCTCTCCTTAAAACCTCAAAACAGAACCAATTTATCCCCAGGTCCTCTATTTTCTTATTTAACTCCCTCAATACCCTTTGAAGACCCCAAAGTTCTGAAGGAACACATTTCTTTTTTCTCAACAAGACTTATTAGAACTGCAATGTCCTTTCCAGTTTACTCAAATTCACCTTTCTAGGTTTCTCTTAATTCCTGCATTTGCATTTCAAAGTTTATATGTAGTTTGGTCTTTTCATTAGAAATAATTGAAATTCTTCTATTCCATTAAAGATCCATTTTCTCCCAACAAGTCAATACTCAACTTTACAGAGTAAATTAATCTTGATTGTAAGCCTATATCTTTTGACTTCTGGAATACTGCATTCCAAGATCTCCTCTCTTTTTAAGTACAAGCTACCAGCTCTTATGTGATTGTGTCTATGAGTCCTTAATACTTGAGTTACTTCTTTCTGGATCCTTGCAGCATTTTTTCCTTTGATGTAGGAACTCTAGAGTGTGACTCACATTCTCATGATTTTTTCTTGAGAGGATTCTTCAGGAGGTGATTGATGGACTCTTTCCATATTCATGTTGCTTGGTGGTTCTAAATAGATCTGGGTAGTTTTCACTTATGATTTCTTGAAATAGAGTTTCCAGGCTTTTTTAAAAACTTAGGGTTTTAGGGAGTCTGATGATCCTTAAATCATCTCTCCTGGAACTTGTTTTTAGGGTCAGTTATATTTGATATCTTACATTTTCTTCTATTTTTCCAATCTTTTGATTTCATTCTGATGTTTTTGGCTGTCTCATGCAGTCACTGATTTCTGTGTGGTCTAGTCTAGTTTTCATTTACTTGGGTTATGTTTACAACTATTTCTTCTGAACTGTTTCTTCTCCTTCCAGGTCTGCTCTTCACAAATTTTATTTCATGTATTTATGTTTTCCTTGTGGAATATCCTTTATTTTTTCCCCCTTTAAGTCTTTGCTTGTAGTTGTTAATGAAGTTGTTCACTTTTTCTTTTGGGGGATTTCTTTGTTGTTGTTTAGCTATTTTACAGTCATGTCCAACTCTGGCCCCATTTTGGGTTTTCCTGCTAAGGATACTGGAGTGATCTGCCATTTCCTTCTCCAACACATTTTACAGATGGGGAAACTGAGGCAAGTAGGATTCAGTGACTTGCCCAGGGTCACACAGCTAGTGTCTGGCACCAGATTTGAACTCAGGAAGAGTTCAGGCCCAACATTCTATCTACTGTACCACCCAGCTGCCCTGGAGGGAATCTCTAGCTCGAAATTTTTTATATTGGTCAGTGTTTTCTTTGACTTACTCATCTCTCCTGTTTTAGTTCCTAACTGGAGCTTTGTAACAGGCTTTACCCAGGTTTTGCTCTCTGCTCTGCCTTTGGGGGGAGTGATGGGTCCTGTTTGGTCTTTCCCTGAGCCTCCTGGTTAACTCTGACCTTTATTTCCAAGGGTGAGAGCCCTTTGGGTCTTTGAGGTTCAGAGGTCTGGGTCACATCAAAGCCTCTCTGGTGTCCCAAGACAGAGTGCTGTCCCCTGGGCCTGAAATGAAAGGGTCTGAGAGCTGCTACCCTGCTCTAGAGCTGGGCATTGCCACCTAGGGAAGGTTCCAAGGTCCCCCATCCTCTGGGGTTTTCTCAGGAGGTCTTCAACTCCTTGGGAGAGAAAGCCTTGCAGGCTACAAGTGTCTCTGAGCCACCAGTTTTTGTCATGGGCTGACTTGGCTGGCTTCAGTAGTGGCCCCACTTCCTAGTACCTGTGGGCTTGGGAAGAACGTTGTGTACAGGTCTGGGGTAGCAGAGGCCATTAGGTCCACTTTCTCTTTGGATTTCCTGATCATTATTTGGACTTAACACAAATTTCAGGGGTTTGCTGGAGTCAGCCAGTGATTGTTAGGGTTCTCTGTTCTAAGGCCCCTCCCAGCTCAGACATTCCATATTCTATGACTCCAGAATCTCTGACTTCCCTTGGCCTTGCCCCTGGTCCATCCTGGTCACGTGGACAGTAGCTCATGTCTCCTTATCACAGTAATATGCCCTTTCATTTGTTTCATATTCTTTTCAAGTCTCTTTCCTCCCATTCAATCCTCATAATAACCCTTTGAGGGAAAGGTGTACTTACTCCATGTCACTGATAAGGTCCAGAACAGGGCCATGACCTTCCCCAAGGCCCCTTGGGTGGTCAGTGGGTGCCGCTGGACCCTAGGCCAGTGTGGCCCTGTCTGTCTTCCACTCCACTACCTCCCCAGGCTGGGGCAGGGCTGAGGGCTACCTCCCCAGTGGCCGACTGAGCGTCTGTGTCCTGGTGAGCTGTATCAGGACATTCCTAGCGCTCAGTGAACCTCAACCTTCTGTGAGTCAGGGGGCCCTGCCCTGTTCACTGGTGAAGGGAGGAAAGATGAGAGCCGAGCCTCCCACCCCACAGGCCCAGCCCATCTGGCTTTCGTGAGAGTTGGGACCTTACTCTGGTAAATAGGGAGTAGACAGAAGGCTGCTGGCCAGCGAGTGTGGGCCTCTGCACGTCCAGGGCACACCAGGGATCTGTGTTGATCTCTGGGAGACTTCTGCCCCCAAAGGATTATGGGAATCCAAGACAGACTTGGCCAGTCAAAATCCCACGTGAGATGGGGGAATTCCCATGCTATTCCCATGCCATCATCACAAGAGGATAAAGGGGATGAAGGTGGCCAAGGTGGTGGATGGACCCCAGACCCTCCAGGGACCTGGGGCTGGGCTGGGCTGGGGGGCAGGGAACAGGACCTGATGTTTCTGCTGTGGTCTATTTTTCAGAAACTGGTGCTCATACATAGTGACCCGGACTGTTTCCTGCCATGTGCAGAATGGCACCTATCTGCAAAGAGTCCTGCAGAGCTGCCGGTGGCCCATGAGCTGCCCTGGGAACAGGTAAGAGAAACAGGATCCCTGAATCTTGGCCTGCGAACCCTGAGGGGTCCCTGTCATGCAGCTCAACCTTACCCAGCAAACATTTACTAATCTCTGGCTGGATGCGTGTTGGACAGAGCTAGGCAGTGGGCACGCTGAGCCTCCCCCACCCACCCACCTGTCAGTGGACGGAGGCCTCTGACTGCCTTCTCCACCATCCCCCCGGTCACCCAGGCTCACCACCTAGGTGCCCTCCTCAATGCCCCTCTGTCTCTCACTCCCCCCTACTCCATGTCCAGTCAGTACTTGAGGGCTGGCCAGTTCACCTTCAGAAATACTCTCCCATATTCATTCATTCACAGTGCAGTTACATTCATTCATTTAGCCATAGAAGGCACAGTCATTTATTCACAGGGAAATAGATACCTTCAGTCAGTCAGTCAGTCAGTCAGTCGTCAGTCAGTCGGAATTCATTGTCAAGAACTGTGTGATAAGCCTTTGCCATTGCCATGGTGGTCCCTGTCCTCAAGACACCTCCAGTCTCTTTGGTCAGGTGATACGTATACCTGAAAGATCTCAGGCATTCAGTAGGCACTTAGTACGTGTTTAATGACTAAATGATTGTTACAAGTGAAGCTTCCTCCACTACGTCATGGTCAAGGACCAACTGGTTTTGTATGGCCAGTGCCCAGCACAGGGCAAGCAGGAAAGAAATGTTTGTTGGGTACAGTGATATGATAAAAATAATTCATAACAACAGTGGACATTTCTATAGTCTCATAAGCAGATACAGTATCCTGTTGTATATAATGGCTGTATATGCTGTATAGACAATATAAGTCATATAGTCTTACCAGCGGAATCTAATTCTATAAGCTTACACAGGGAGCATATAAATTCTCTCCCTTGATTTCAGTTCCCCAGTGAGTGGCATAGACAGCAGGTATTATGGGAGTTCAGGAGAAGCAGATTTGGTGAGTAGTCAGAGAGGGCTTCCTGGGGGAGGTGGACTGTGTGGTGAACCTTAAAGAACAGGCAGATGGTGGAGGAGGAGGTGGAAGGAGAACCTTTTGGGTGTGGGGTGGGGTCAGCACCTGGTCCATTCAGGGGTGGCCAACACACCAGTCCAGTTTCAGAATGAAGGCTTACTTAAGGGAACCAGGTACACGGGAGTGCAGAGTTGGGCTGGGCCTGATCCCCCCCCAGATGAACATGGCCCTCCTTCCTCTCATCTTCCTCAAGCTGGGTCCCTCCTTTTCCTGTAACTGGCTGCTCTGGTCTCCCCATGGGCACCAAGAGTCGGTTCCTTCCTCCTACCCCCACTCTAGTGGTCATAAGCCCTTCTTTTCAGGCCAAGGTCGTGGGTAGTTTTTATATTTGTAAGCCCAGCATCTGGTGTGGGGTCTTGACCATAGGAGGCCCTAAATAAATGTTTGGGAGGCCAGCCAAGTGGCTCAGTGAGTAAGAGCACCGGCTCCAGTGTTGGGATGACCTGGAGATCGAATCCGGGCTCAGATACTCAGCACCACACCCAGAAATAACTGGCCATGTAACCTTGAGCAAGTTACTTAACCCCGATTGCTTAAAAAATAAATAAATAAATGTTTGTTAGATTGAATTGAAGCCAGATTGTGTCAAACCTTGAATGTCCTCCATGTAACAGGTGAAATGGAGTCTGGACTTGCCCCAGAGTCCATATGACTCAGTTTGGGTGTCTGGACACAGACATGGACAAATGACTGGGGTCCTGGAAGCCTTTTTCCCTTCCCCCTCCCCCTTTCTTTTCTCTTTTTCATCTCTCTCCTCTCTCTCTCTCTCTCTCTCT
>NW_027187465.1:3325203-3330395 GCF_028583685.1 Petaurus breviceps papuanus | reverse complement strand
CTCTCTCTCTCTCTCTCTCTGTCTCTCTCTCTGTCTCTCTGTCTCTCCAACTTCTCCTCTCCCTCTCATTCTTTCTCTCTGATTCTCAGTGTCTCTTCGTCTAACCCAACACACACACACACACACACACACACACACACACACACACACACTGAGCCAAGGAGAATAAAATGCTGTCCCCATGCATTTCTTCAGCCCTGCTGATGGGCTTAGATCAGAGATACCGCAGTGGGTAACACCTGGTCCCTGCCCCATGGGAGCTCCTGCCCAGTGGAGGGGCCAGGAAACAGAGGGGGTACACAATGCCTCTGGCATTGCTCAGGACCAGATGAGGGATCCAGGCTTAGAAGGAGCTCTCACTCGGAGCCAGGCAGGACCTAGTTCCTAACCCCTTCTCCATTACAAGCCACTTACCCTCGGAACCTCAGTATTATCATCTATAACATGGGAATAACCATCCCTGCAGAGCCTTTCTTTAAGAATTGTCAAGATCAGGGCAGCTAGGTGGCACAGTGAATAGAGCACCAGCCCTGGAGTCAGGAGGACCTGAGTTCAAATCCGATCTCAGACACTTAACACTTACTAGCTATGTGACCTTGGGCAAGTCACTTAACCCCAATTGCCCTGCCCCCCCCAAAAAAAGAAAAAAAAGTATTGTCAGGATCCACTTGAATAAGTGTTTAAGTTGCCTTGCAAACCTCAGATCTCTGTGACTATCAGCTGTTCTAACAATAATAACAAAGGCAGTTCGTGTTGACACAAAGCGCCCTAACAGGAATTATCTCTTTTGATCCTGACAAAAATTCTGAAAGGAAAGCCTGTAGGAATTGTTATCCTCATTTCACAAATGAAGAAACTGAGGCCCACAAAGGTTAAGTGACTGACCAGTCAATGGCCAGTAAATTCCCAAGGGAGGAGGATTTGAATTAGAGCCTTCCTGACTCAGCCTGGTGCTGTCTCCACTGAGCCTCTCTGAATGTGGGGGTGAGGACCCAAGTCAGGGAAGGGTGGGCATCATTGGGGATTGGGCCCTTTATTCATTCATTCAGCAGCCACTTGGGAAGCGTTTCCTATGAGTCCGGCATGAGGAGCTGACATTCTCTTGGCCTTTGATAGAGTAGTTCCTGACCTCGGCCCAGAACCAGCCCAGGGCAGTGGTCGCTGGCCAGAGAGGTGGCCTCTGGTCTGGGGAGGCTCCTGAGCCATTCCCAGCTAAGTCATGTTGGGTTCCATGACTGTGTTGCAGCTACAGAACGGTGGCGAGACCGACATACAAGGTTGTGTATAAGACAGTGACCTCTCTGGAGTGGAAGTGCTGTCCGGGCCATTCGGGGACCAACTGTGAAGAAGGTAGGACCGCCCCAGCTGCCATCCCCCCCTGATGCCCTGGCCCTTCTCTGCTTCAAAACCCTCAGCTGAGGGGAGAAAGGGGTTTGGAGTGGGTGGCAGGCTGCTGCCCTAGAGAAGAGCCAAGTCCAAGGCACAGAAGGGAAGGGGAGGGGAAGAAAAGGGAAGGAACATGCATTTCTTAAATGAGTGGAGTGTCTGACACACAGTAGGCCCTTAAAAAGTGCTTGTTCCCTTCCCTGGGGAGCAGGGCTGAAGGATAGAAGGCAGGCTTCTGTGGGTGAGATCCAGACCCAGAATGTCTAGCTCACTGGTTCTGAAGTCAGAGGATTAGGGTTCGCATGGCAGCTCTGCTTTGGGTGTGACCTTGGGAAAGTCACCTCTCTTTGAGCTTTGGTGCCCTCTCCTATAAAAGCAAGAGAGTGAAATGGCCTCCAAGTTCCTTCCAGCCCTGGATCTTGGGCACTGACATCTTTAATCTGCTCTGAATTGGCCTGTTGCCCAAGGGCCTGGAAAGAATGGTAGAGCTGAGCTCAGCTCCTGGCTATGCCCCTGTCTAGTGGCCTGATCTTGGGTCATATCTCTTCTTTCCTCAGCTTTCCCATCTGTAAAATGGGGATTCTAATGCCTGCCCATTAACACACCTCCTCTCACAGGGTCAATTGAGATGACATGTTTATAGTTAGAGTAATAAATGCTAATTATTACACCCAGTATTTTATTGGGGAGAAGAGAAGCAGTGGCGAGTGCCAGATCTGAGGTCAGATGACCTGGGTTCAAATTCAACTACCTAACAACCTGTGTGACCTTGGGCCAGTCCCTTGCCTTCCCTATGGCTGATATTCTGAATCTGTAAAGTGGGGGATTGGACTGAATGGTCTTCAAGGTTCCTTCTGGTTGTGGATCTAGGATCTCTCTCCAGGCCTCAGTTTCCCCATCTGTCAAATGAGGCATTCTGCCTCTCAATTCGTGATCATCTATGACCTATCTGGGTTCCTCATCTGTAAAATGGAGGGGCAGGCTTAAATGACCTTCAACGTCCCTTCAGCCAGGGGCCCCTAAGGCTCCTTCCTGGCCCCCAGAAGGAAACCCTGAGCACTGGGGGGATTGGGGATTAGGGGGAGAAGGGGGAAGAAATGGGGTAGGCAGATATGCAAGGTAAGAGGGCCTCTGAGGAGGAGTGAGGCTCAGAGAGGGATCTAGAGTATTATGCAGATGAACCCTTATTGGCTCTAGGCTCTCTGAGGACCAGCCCTGCCTTTGACCCTGACCTCCAGGGACCTGAGCTGGACAAGGAGCTAGTGAGGAGGGGGAGGAGGAGGAAGAGGAAGGGAGGGGGGAGGGCAGAACAGGGGAGTGCTTGGCTCTGCACAGAAGGCTAAGGAGGATAGGAACCCCTCTTCTCAAATCTCTCTCTTCTCTCCCTGGCCACATTCCACAAGGGACAGGAAGGGACATTGGAGAGGAATAGGAGGAAGGGAGAGAGGCCTGTGCTCACCTCTCGTTCAGTGCCCTGATGACCTGAGATGCCTACAGGATGGACTAGGGGGCCAGCACCAGCCTGGATGGGGGGCTGGGGCTGAGGAAGGCAGGAGGGGTTGGCAGTGGGCAAGGTGGGGAGAGGCAGCTGAGGGAGGGAAACGGGGAGGAGATGCAAATTAGGGGAAGAGGGGAAGGGAAAATCCAGGGAGATGTAATGGCTGGCTCCCCCTCCTCAGTACCTCCTTGCCCTGGGGAGAAAAGGAAGGCCCAAGCCCTGGCTGTTTTCCAGGTCTGTCTTGTGATTTCTTTCAAGGATCTGACCTCCTTGAAAGGGAGGAAAGAGGGAGGGGGGTCAGACTGGGGAGGGGGTGGCAGAGGCCAGAAGGGAAGGGTCCTTCCCTCTCTCTGTCTCCCAAGACTCTTCCCTTCTTCCTGCCTGGTTGAACCAGAGCTGGTGAAAAGGCCAGGGGGCCAGGGCAAGATGGGCATAGGGAGGACTGGGGAGAGCAGAGTCTGGAGCTGGACAAGCCTGTCCCCCACAAGTTTCCTCCCCCCACAAAGGCAACTGAAAACTGAGCACTGAAGCCTGGGAAAGGAGGGAGCAGCCAGCCCCTTGTTCTCATGGCAACCCAACTGGGGACTGGACTCAGGAGTCCTGTAGCTCAGGCTCTGGATTCAAACCCTGCCTGTGCATTCCCTACTTTATCCTTGGGTAAGTCACCTACCCTCTCCTGGCCTCAGTTTCTCCATTAGTGAAGAGAATGGTTTAGGGGTACCTTTCTACCCTAGCTCTGAAGTTGATCATAGTAACTATGGTTTACAAAGTACCTTTTCCCATGACCACCAAGTATATGGACTGTTACGGACAGAGACCACTGGGAGAAAGAGGGTGGGAGAAAAAAGGGAGAGAAGGACGAGAAGAAGGGAAGGAGCAGAAGGGAGAGGAGGAGAAGGGGAGGAGGAAGAGAAGAGGAGGGGAGGAGGGTGAAAGCCACTGTCTGCCCTTGGTATTTTCTGTCTCTCCTTCCTGCATCTGACTGCCCTGTGTCCCCACTGAGCTCAGATGGGGTCCCCCTCCAGCTGCCTCCACTCCCAGCTCTGCATCCTGCCCCCTACACTTCCAAGGCCCCTGACCCACCTCGAAGGGGAAAGAGGGAGGCTGACAGTGATGGCACAGAGTTTTAGCACCAGTCCCATCACAGCCTCACTTCCTGCTGCCATCCCCACCCCACTCCTAGTCCACAAGCCTTATGAAAGGTCTATCACATCAGATCTTGGCATACCAACAGGGCCCTAGATCTAGGAATGGAAAGGACCTGAGGCCGTCCACTTGGACTCCCTCATTTTATAGATAAGGAACAAGCCCAGGGCTTGCCCAAGGTCACACAGGAAATAAGTGTCAGAGGCTGGATTTGAACCCAGGCCTTTTGACTCCAGAGGGTGCTTTTCTCACTGTACCATAGGAACAAGGGTCAGCAGCCAGCTTCATTTTACAGAAAAGTGACGCCTTAGCTTGCTAAGTGATTTGTCACTGGCAGGGGTCCCTGAAGCCCTGTCCCTATGGGGCAGCCCATTCTTCTGTGGCCCAGCTCTAATGATGGGACTTCTGGGGCCTTCTCTGACCTGCCTCCCACTATCGTTAGTTCTGCCCTCCGGGGCCAAGTGGAGGAAGCTGAACCTGCCCTCCAAGAACCAGCAGAAAGGGCTGCCTGATGTGAACCAAGTTCTAGGCCCACTGAACCCTCAGGACATCAGAGCCCTACAGGAGACTGAGCACCTGAGTTCCCTCCAGTCTCAGATGTAATCCCCACAGGAAACCAGACAGACAAGGCCACTGGAATAAGGGTCAAATGGCCCAAGGACAAGGCTGCTCAACTTAATCAAGGCTACTTTCCCTCTTCCACACTATTTCCTCTTCTGTAAAATGGGGAGAATAAGTCTCCTTCTACTGACTTCACACAGACCCTTATACAGACTGAAGACAGTCAACAAATGTTTATGGGGGGGGGAGGGGCGACCTTAGCCAAGTCATATTCCTTGGTCTCAGTCTCCTTGTCTGTAAAATGAGAGGATTAGACTGGGTGTTCTCTCTGCAGTCCTTTCTAGCTCTAGAGCTATGACCCCATTATCTGAAACTATTCTCTTTCTCACTGTCTCCCTAAGCCTGACAAGAGTCTGAGAACATGGAAGGGATAAACTAAGATGGGCTGGGTGAGCTGAGCTGGGCTAGGCTGAGTGAGTTGGGCTGGGCTGGACTGGGTGAGTTAGGCTGGGCTAAATTGAATTGGGCTGGGTGAGCTGGGCTGGGCTGGGCTAGGCTGGTCTGGGCTGAGTGAGTTGGGCTGGGCTAAATTGAATTGGGC
>NW_027187465.1:3320402-3325193 GCF_028583685.1 Petaurus breviceps papuanus | reverse complement strand
CTGGGCTGGGCTAGGCTGGTCTGGGCTGAGTGAGTTGGGCTGGGCTGAGCTGGGCTGGGCTGGTCTCACTCCAGACCTTAGACAAGTTCAAAGAAGAGGGGGGGAAGGACCATTCCCTCTCACCTGAGCTAGGGCCCCATCTCTAGGGGAAACAACAGCTCTGGGATCTCCCAAGCCAAGAATGTGGGGCGTGGGCAGGCTGCCCGAGGGGAAGGGAGGGGAACTACCAACAATGAGGCTTTGGCAGGGCCTGGGTGGGTGGGGCTGGCAAGAGGAGGGGAGGGGCTGGGTGGCCCTTGCCAGGATAGGAGAGGAGACTAATTCTGCATATCCAGTCCCTTACGTACCCCCAACCCCATTCTATGCACTTAACCCACTAGTCTCCTGCTTATTAAACAGGTTGTAAGATCCTAGAATTATAGCTGGAAGGGGCCTCAGAGGCCATGTAATATACCCCCCTCATTGTGCAGATAGGGAAACTGAGTCCCAGAGAGATTGTGGTTGGGGTCACAGATTTAGCACTGGAAGGGACCTCAAAAGCCATCTTGGAAGCTAGTGTCCCAAGGCCACATCTGGGCCTTTTTGTCTGCCTGCCCCAATCTAGTCAAAACTTCTCATTTTACAGACGAGGAAACTGAGGACAAGGAGAGGGAAACCATTTGCCCAAGGTCACGAAGTTAGTAAGTGAATGAATCAGAATTTGAACCCAGCTTCTCTGACCAACAATCCCGAAGCCTCACTAACTTTGATCTTGCTAGGGAGGTGTTGGAATGAGTTCAAATGCCAGGCATAGGATGGGGGTCTTTGCCATGTGAACCACCTTTCCTGGAGTCAAAGGCTTCCCAGCACCTGCATCAGGGTGGCCAGGTGGGGGAGTTCTGGGCTCAGGAATCCAGTCCTCCCCCTGGGCTCCAGCCTGAGTCTCCTAGCTCCCCAGCCCTACCACTGGAGCTCCCTTTCTCGGGCTTGCCCTGTGACCCAGAGACCCTGTCTCCAAGCTCCCTCCTCTTTCATCCAGCTGTGATTCGGCCCCTATCTCTTCCCTCCTCTCAGGCTAAACCCAGGCCCCCTGTGAAGGTGACACATCAGGAAACCATAAATCCCCCTGTGTTTATTGAATCCTTCCTGCTTGGGTCAATAGGGCAGATTCCCTTTCCCCCTCCCCTCTATTCTCAGAGGAAGTGCCCCCCACCCCTCAATCAAGCCCATCCTCACAGGCCCAGAATGCAGAGGGGGCTAGGCCTAGCTGAACAAGGCTGGGATCTGGATAGGCCTGGGCTGGGTCTGCTTCATCTTGTTTGTCCCCTGGACCCCTTTGGAAATCAGTCTGCTGAAGCCTACATACATACCCCCCCACTCAGATTGATGTCAATTATGTTGAAATACATTTATCAAGATATGTCTCCCATCTGGGTTCACTTGGAATCTGAGGTTAAGAATCCCTGAACTGGAGTCTGGATTGAACAGAGATAAGTATCTGAGGTCAAGTTTGAACCCAGGTGCTCTTGACTCTAAGGCCAATGCCCTACCCATTGCACCACCCTACCTCTGTCTTTGAATCTGAAGATATACAGATGAGGACATAAGAAAGGTTCTTGGTGGGTGTGAGCAGACCTCAATATGGAACCAAAGAAATTACAAATGGGAATCTAAGGTGTCATCAGGAAAATGTATATAGGAAGGAGGAGGAGAAGAAAGGAAGGAAGGAAGGAAGGAAGGAAGGAAGGAAGGGAGGGAGGGAGGGAGGGAGGGAGGGAGGGAGGGAGAGAGAGAGAGAGAGAGAGAGAGAGAGAGAGAGAGAGAGAGAGAGAGAGAGAGAGAGAGAAAGAAAGAAAGAAAGAAAGAAAGAAAGAAAGAAAGAAAGAAAGAAAGAAAGAAAGAAAGAAAGAAAGAAAGAAAGTCCTCTACAGGTTGGGAGGCAACAAGGAAAGTCTTCGACCCATTGGGTGGACACCCCACCCCTTAAGTGAATTTATGGGATAATTGGACTGAAGTGACAGAACAGGTGGCTGTGGCTGGGGTGCAATCTTTATCATTGGAGGGAGCATCCATAAGTAAAAATCACAGTTACATGAAGATATTTGTGTACCCCCAGAACTTAACACAAGGGATTAGATGAATCAAAGGTTATCAAATTGAATTGAACTGGCAGAATAGCCAGCTAAGGTGGTGGAGTCCTGGGCCTGGAGTCAGGAAGACCTGAGTTCAAATCCAGGCTCAGATACTTACTAGCTTTGTGACCCTAAGCAGATCACTTAACCTCTGCCTGCCTCAGTTTCCCAGTCTGTAAAATGGGGATAATAATAGCACTGACCTCCCAGGGTTGTTAGAAGATCAAATGAGAGAATATTTGCAAGGGCTTAGTAAATCTTCACGGTATTACAGAAATGATAAATATTATTATCATCACATGTGATGTGTCAGCCAGAAATACAGATGGGATCCAGAGCTCCCAGGTGAAAAAGGGGGTGTCAGACCTAACCCAGAACCCTGGGTTCTGTCCCATGTGCCACATTTAAGCAGGACATGGATAAGCTGACAAGCGTCCAGAGGAGGCAGCCAGGATGGGGCAGGATGGGACTGGAGGCCGTCTCCTGTGAGGGTCAGTTTGATGGAGAAGGTGTATTTATCCTGGAGAAGATGCAGGGGGCTCCTGGGAGCTGTCTTCAAGTATTTCCTTGGAAGGACATCCTGGAAGAGGGATTAGATTTGTTCTGTTTGGCACCGAACCAGAAGCATTGAGTGAGAGCCGTTCCAGAGTGGAATGGGATGCCCCAGGAGGTAGTGAGATCTCAGGCACAGGAGATCTTCAAGCCAAGGCTGGAGGGTCCTAGTTGAGGGTCACTACATTCCCCCCAGAGATGGGGGAGAGGAGAAGGGAGGGGAATCTTCCCTGCTGACCTAAGCAGGAAGGATTCTCTTGGGTAAAGAGAATCAGGGATGGTGGCTTATCAACAACCACCAACCATTGCTTTGTGGTGGTCTGTGCACTGGGGTCAGAGGTTAGACTAAATGATCTCTAACGTCCCTTCAGAGTCTTGAGTCTGGGAGTAATGGCGTGGCCTAGGAGATGACAGTGTCTGTGGACAGTCAGCATTGGGAGAGGGAGCTGGAGAGAGAATGACTCTTTTCTTGGGACTCCCTCGGCCTGAGTACTACTCCTCTTCTTCAGGACCCAGAGCGGACAGGGATTCACCTTCCTTCTTGGCCCCAATTCAACACTCTCTTTGCTACATCCTTGTTCTGACCTCCAGAATCTGGACTTTCAGAATGTCTTTCTCATTTGTTTTTTGGTTCTGAGACCGCTCCTCCCGTTTTATTCAAAGTGTTTAGGGCAGCCCCCAATCTCTAATTCAACAACTTTGATTGATTCAAAAAGATATACAGGCCCTATTCATATTCGGCTCTCTCTGGTTGAGTCAGTTAAAAAGATTTTCACTTAGCCAAGACACTGGAACCAAATGAGCCTTACATGTGTTTGCAGGAAAGAGATGCCAAGATTAGAATCCTCAAGGACTCCCACTTCTCGGTTCTCTATCAACCTCAACTCACTCCTCAGCCTCCTCTCACGACCCACTTATACTACCTCAAAGACCTGATGTGGTCTAGGTTGGTCTAGGTTTTACTCTGGGTTGGGCTGGCCTAGACTTTGCCTGATTGATCTAGATTGTTCTAGGCCAAACTTTGGGTTGAGGTGGAATGGATTTAGGGTTGAGCTTGCCTAGACTTTGGGTTGGCCTGGGCTGGGCTGTCCTTCCTCTGAGTTTCCCCTCTAGTCTTCCTGGCTGGGCTAGAGTCCAGAGCTACCTCCCCAGTCCTGACCTGTGACCTCAAGATCTACCAGCTGTAAATATTTACATTTATAAAGTAAACTCCTGGCTGGAGATGTGTAGGCCTCCAGAGCACTGGGGTGGAGAGGGGTCATGGGGAAGATCTGAGCCTGAGGAGCCAGGGCCCCTGTGATCACTGAACTGAGCTGACCCCTGGTCAGAACAGCAGGAGGGGGAGGGGACGGGGTTTCCATGAACTTCAGAGCTGCCCTCATCTTGCCCCCTGCCCACACTGGCTGGGGTGGCTGCTCTCTCAGCCTGGTTGCCTGGGAGAGAGATTGGAATTAACCCCTCAGCAGCCAGGCTGGCGCTGCACGGGGGAGGGGAGATTCCATTCCATTCAATCCGACCAACAGAAATGTTGGGTTACAGTTTGAGCTTCTAGCAAAGATCCAAGTTTGGAACAAACAGGCCCCCAGTGAAGCAGCCTGTCTTCTTTGGAGAAGTGGGGGACTATGGGGATAGAATGCCACATACATTCATTCTCCGTCCAGGAGTTAGGTTCTGCTGATCTGCTTTGGTCTTTCTTCTTTCGTCCTTTGTTCACAGGAATGGCTCCGTGTAGGGCAATGGGAAGTCTGTGCTTGGAAATGAAAATGGTGGCAGAGCTGAGCTCTGTCACTGGCATGAGGAGGGAACTCCCCCCTCCCGTGCAGGCCAACACTTTTTCATCCACTGACTTGATAAGGGTCACATAGTCAGGATGTATTAGGGGCAGAACTTAAACCCAGATTTTTCCGGCTATAAGGCCAGCTCTGTCCCCTTAAGCCATGATGCTTCTCTTTATACAGTATGGTTTAGAATTCAGCAGACATCCCCAGGTTAGAGTCCCTGGACTAGGTGATCTCTCTAATTTCTCCTGGCCCTGACATTCCCTGTTCTAAGGCCCCTCCCAGCTCTCACATCCCCTGTTCTAAGGCCCCTCCCAGCTCTCACATCCCCTGTTCTGAGGGCCCTCCCA
>NW_027187465.1:3293106-3320392 GCF_028583685.1 Petaurus breviceps papuanus | reverse complement strand
GCCTTGGTTTTTGCCTCCCCAGAGGAGTTCCTAGATGGGAGAGGGGATGAATCAGGGACAGCTTCATGGAGGAGGCAGCAGCTAAAGCTTCATCTCTCCTCCCACACAGCACAGGGCCTGCATACAGTGGGCAGTTAATTGGTTAATCACTGAGTGGAAAGATTAAGAATGAGTGGGCTTGGGGTCAGCTAGGTGGCACAGTGAGTAAAGCACTGGCCTTGGAGTCAGGAGGACCTGGGTTCAGATCCAGCCTCAGATACTTCACACACACACACAAACTAGCCGTGTGACCTTGGGCAAGTCACTTAACCCCAATTGCCCTACCCTCCCCCCTCCAAAAAGCAATAAAATAAAATAAAAAATAAAAAGATGATCACACATGAATCTGAAAATCTATGAAAAAAAAAAAGAATGAGTGGGCTTGAGTTGGACTTTGAAGGATAGCTAGGGTTTCAGCAAGTGGCACTCAATCAACCAACAAGCAATTATGAAGCTCCTACTGTGTCCCAGGGGACACAGAAGAGATTCATTCAGGGATAGCAAGTACCCTCAGCAAGGCTATGGAGCCATGGGAAGCCTACAGAGGACAGCAAACAAGGCGTACCTGGGGTGCTGCAAATGGGCCTATTCCTTAGGGAGCCCAGAAACGAAGGGGGAGGGAACAGCACTTTCAGTCCTTCAGTAGCTTAGAAACAACTTTTCTCAGCATTGGATAAGGGTGAATAATTCATTGAAATGGGAGCCATCACATGGCAGCTCCCTTCCCGGCCTCCCCAACAATAGCCTTACAGTATCCAAAGACTCATTTTATGCCGCATGTCCCAGGCCAAAAAAAATGTCAGTAAGCATCTCAGTGTAAGATAAGTCTGGGAAGGTCAGGGCCTGATTGTGAAGGGCCTTGAATGCCTAGGTGAAAGCATTTGACCTAGAGAGATCAGAGGGTGACCTGGGTTTAAATAGAGGCTGTTCTCCTTATGACCTATATGACCTTCCTTGCCTTTGGTCTCAGTTTCCTGATCAGTACTACAGGGCAAGATTAGATGGAGGTCAAGGGTCCTGCCAATTTTAAATCCCGTGGTCTGATGAAATGTATTTAATAGGCGATAGTGAGCCACAGAGTGAGTGAGTGGCTCTTTTTATGAAAGACAGTTCCTGCCCTCAAGGAGCGTACAATCTAATGGATTTAAGGTTAGACCTTCAAGACTTCCAGTCTGGCTCTCTGTCTGATAGGCTGCCTCGATGTGTTGAAGACAGGTGTTGAAGGAGAGAGCCCACTCCTAGCTTCCAAGTCTGTTCTCCAGTCCCTCCACACTGACTTGAGAGGCAAGATAGCACAGTAGATAGGACACTGGACTTTGAGTCGGGAAGAGCTGAGTTCAGATCCTACCTCGGGCCCTCCCTAGCTCTGTGACATTGACTAAGCAATTTAATTCTTCTGGGTCTCGGGGCTGCCTTTTCCCTGGCCTTCAGTGCCCTCTCCTAGGGTGAAGGCAGAGGCTTGGCTAGACGATGAACATGTGGGCCGCATCTGGAAGGCAGAGCCAGTCAATTATTCATAGTTTACCAAGCCTTCCATGTTCAGGGAAGGGGGCAGTGGCCTGCTTGAGGACAGGAGAAGAACTGAGGTGGAGGGAGTTGGGATTTAGTTTTTCTTCCTTCCCTTGAGCCAGCTGTGGGAACCTCCTCCAAGACAAGGTGGCTGGATTTGTTTGGGCTTTTTTTGGTCCTTGTGATCAGTGTGGGGGAGGGAGGGGAACTTTGCATGGCTAAGCCCCCCCCAACTCCTTAACTGACTCTGTGGGAAGGGATCTCAGAAGGGAAGAAGTGAGAGTAAAGGAATGGGAAGACCGCAAGGCTGGGTAGTTTGGCCTCTGGGGAGATGGAGGGGCCTCCAGGGCAGTCAGCACTAAGGAGTCTGGGAACACAAGAACCCTCTCCCAGATGAAGCCCAGAGCTGGAACCTTGGGGTCCTCTCTAGCCTAGGAGCCTGGGGTGCCAGGGATCAGAGTGAAACTCTTCTAGCTCCAAAATCTCTGAGTCTAGGATGAGACACAGCTGGTGTTGGAGAGGGGGATGAGTCTTCTCCTGTTAGCAGCTGTAAGCAGATGGCCCTTCTTGTCTGTCTTCCCCTGCCAGACCAGCTCCCCAACCCTGTGGGTTCAGATTCTGTAAACACCCTCCCCTGGCCTCTCTCTGTGCCTTGCTCCTTCTCCCCAGTCCTTCCATGTCCTTGATTCATCCCCACACCCTCTTCCTCCCTTCTGGTCTCTCCCATTCCCTGGGGTCCTTCCACCACCTCTGACCCTGGACTTTGGTCTCAGCATGCAGTGTGACAATAAGAATAACAGATATGTTTATAGAATAATAATAATATAGCTAGCATTTATATAACACCTTAAGGTTTCCAAAGTGCTTTACAATTATTTCATTTTGTCCTCACAGCAACCCTGGAAGGTAAGTGCTAATTATTGATCCCCATTTTATAGATGAGGAAACTTGAGGCAGCCAGTTATGTGACTTGCCCAAGGTCACACAGCTAGCAAGTGCCTGAGGCTTGATTTTTGTTCAGATCTTCCAGACTCCAAGCCCAGTGCTCTATCCACAGGATTCCCCCTTCTGAGGCTCACCCTACTGGTCTGGAAAATGAGAATAGCTCCTTTTTCCCTCTCTGTCCCCCATTTCTTCCCAACTACTACTGGAGCAAAAGCCTGTGATGATGGAATGAACACTAGCTAAAAAGTTTTAAAAACTCTGCTTTACATCCTGGCCCTGCAATGTATTTTCCATATGGTCTTGGGTTGGTCACCTGCAAAAGGAGTGGATTGGGCTAGATGACCAGAAGTTCCTACGATTGCAGCTCCAAAGCTCTGTTCTAGTCATCCTGGCCACTTACCCTCAGTTTTCCCATTTGAAAAATGGGAATGATAATCAGTTGTGTTTTAGTGGAAAATGCTAGATTTGGAAATGGAGGACCTGCATTCAAATATTGGTTCTGACCATTTCTACCCGTGTGACCTTGGGGAGGTCACTTGCCCCGGAGCCTCAGATTCCCCGCCTGTAAAATGAGAGGTTTAGATTTAGGTGACTTCAGCCTTCCAGTTCTCAATCTGGCTCTGCTTCTTCCTAGATGTATGACCCTGGACAAGTCACTTACCTTGTCTGAGATTCAGTCTCCTTATCTGTATGATGGTACTAGTAATACCTTGTTGGGGTGTGGTAGGAAAAGCATTTTGCAAACTTTAAAACCTGATAGAAATTTGAGGTTTTTTCCATGCAATGTGTTCGACTTTATGACCTTGGGAAAATAATTTCCTTTCTCTAGGCCTCAGTTTTCCCATCTGTAAAATGAGATTGACCTGTCTCATTTATTACATACCTAGCATACTCTTGACCTTGTACATTTTAGGGGGATACGAGGGAGTCGATACACAGGCTCTGGGGGTTGGGACCTCAAAGCCCATCTAGTTCAAATCATACCTGAGCAAGAATCTTTGCAATGTAACTGGTGTGTCACTTGGACACTTGTGTCTGATGTGAAGAAGTGACCTCCCTTTGAGGACCTCTCCTTAGCTATCTTTGGTCCCACCCACCCAGGGTTTTCCCTGGGAACATCAGAATTCTGCTCCTGTCTCTTCCCAGAAAGGGTTCTCATGTTTCCTGCAAGTACTTGGGCTAACAAGACCTAGACTATAGGACGGATTTTACTTAATCAATTTTTAAAAATACAGTCAGATAACATATACAAGGGACTGGTATTTAAGTCCTTCAAAAATCAGTCAAATTATTTTCCTTTTTCTGGAAGGTATCAAGCAAACCTTCCCACTGGTGAATCCTATCTTCTTCCTGGACCTATGTGGTCCAAATAACACAGTAACAGTGAAGGGATAAATCCAGATTGCTCCTTGAAACACCTGATTTTGGTTTCCTTTTATGCCAATTCTTCCTTCTTCCCATTTGGGACCTCATTAAATTCTTCCTCCCTCCCCTCCCCTCCCCTCCCCTCTCTTCTCCTCTCCCTCTTCCTTCCACCTTCTCTGTCATTTTGCTCTCTCTTGGTCCATCTCTCTTTCCTCTGCTTGTCTTCCCAACTCCTACATCCAGCCACATTAGTGCTTCTCTCCGGGTCCCAGGTCCACTAGCAGTCTGCCATCTTTCCTCAAACTCTGAATTTCTACATCCATCCATCTCTTGGTAATCTGTGCCCCCAGGTCTGCCTCTCGGTAGACTCCCCATTCATGATCAAGCCCAAGAACCAGGTCAATCTGTAAAGCCAGTCATTAATGTATGAGTTCAATTATTAATGTATTGCTAATCAATCAACAAGTCATTCTTGAGTGCCAATGTTATTCCAGACACTCAAGGAATACAGAGATTCCCATTAAATAATCCCTGCCCTCAAGGAGTTTACATTAATTTGTTCATTACTTACTGCTTCTGTCAGTGGCTCTTGAAGGCTCTGGGCAAGGAGAATTCACATTTATCCAGACAACAGGGAATTTCCATCTTTTCTAGGTAATCTGTACCTTATCTAGACAATTTCCACCACATCCAGCAATTCCCAGCTAGCTAGGGGATCCCAACTACCTTCTCCAGGTAATTTACACCTCCTTCTGACATTTACACCATATCCAGAATTCCCACATTATCCAGGGAATTTCCACCTTCTCCAGGGACTTCACATCTCGTCTAGATGATTAACATCATATCAGGCAATTCCCACATTATCCAGGGAAGTTCCACCTTCTCCAGGGACTTCACACCTCGTCTAGACACCATATTCAATAATTCCCACGTTATCCAGGGGATTCATACCTTATTCAGAGAGTTTATATCTTACTCAGAAATGGTAGGAGGGTGGGGGGCACTTCTCCCAACCATGCCTCCATTCCATAGTCTGAGCCTTCATTTGAAGACCCCTAATGATCGAGGGCCCACTATCTCCCATTCCATACTCTTCAGATGAAAAAGTCTCTGCCACAAAGAGTTTGGGAACAGAAGATGTGAATAGTCAAATATAAACAGCACAAGAGAGACACCAGGAACCGAACAGGCATTAAATTCACTGGGCTGGTCCTCGGAAAAATGGACAGGACACAGACATCTGCTCCATCAGCTGGGGCCCCACCCCCTCCTCCTTCCAGCCAAACTCCTTAGCTTCTGTCACCCACCCTAACTAGGGGAGCCCGATCCAGCTGGGCACCTGCCTTGCTGGCCCTGGCTGCATCCAGCTGTGGCCTTCGGCCCCAGAAATCGCATGAAGGGCTAAGGCAGCCAGGTCCAAGCCCTCTGTGAGTGTGGTCTGAGCCCTTGAGGGATGTGGGTACCACATGGCACAGCCTGGGAGGAGGGCTGGGGACATGCCAGGCTTGAATATCTCTCTACTTTGGCCCCACCCCAGTGCTGGCTGGTAAGAAAGCTTCCAGCCCCTGCCCAAAACCGGTTCTTGTTTTCATTTGAAAACCTTGATTCTGGTTCACTAATAGTCACTTCCTCCCAAGAAATCCAGTTCTGGGAAAGGGTATTTATGACTGGAGGTCTTCAGGAAGAGTCTGGATGACTGTGTGAGGGGCGGAAGAGGGACGGTCTTGTCCGGGTCAGCCTGGGTGGGCTGCATGGCACCTGAGATGATGAAGATGAAGGTGATAGCAATAGCTAACATTTATAGAACACCTACTATGTGCAAGGCCGGGTGCTAAGCCTTTACCAAGGTCATCTTTGATGCTCACAACAGCCCTGGGAGGTAGGTGCTGTTATCATCTCCATTTTACAGATAAGGAAACTGGGTCAGGCAGTGATGGGTGAGTGACTGAAGCAGGATTTGAGCTCAGATCTTCCCAACTCCAAGCCCAGCACTATGTGCTACACGGCTGAGATTCCTTCCAGATCTATGGCTCTGGAACTTTATTAGCAAATGTCGTGGCCCTCCCCGAGAGATGACGGTGTAGGGACAAATTGACAGCACCCTGGAGAGGGTCATCGATGAGGCCCAGCCAGTTCCCAGCCTAGCCAACAATGTGCTGTGAGATTTGGGGGCCAGTTGCCCCCACCTATTTGGGACTCAACTTGCCCATAAGTAAAATAGGCCAACTTCCCCCTTTGCATGTGCATAGAAGGAAGAGTTTGGGGACACAAAGAGGCTGGTGGCTCCTGGGGTGGGGGCGGGGGAGTCTCCTGCTTAGGAAAACGCTTTTTCAATCGCAGATGTCATGAGTTCCCTGGAGCCTGGCTGGCATGGCCCCTCATTGCGCCGAATGGCCCTTCATCCCACAGCATCTTCAGGTGAGTTCCTCTGGGTCCTGGTGGAGCAGAGTCAGGGGTTGGGGAAGGCCCATGTCCTAACTCTGTGGGAGCCTTCCTTGGGAGGAGAGAGTGGGACAAAGGAATCTGAGGTGTTCAGGGAGGATGGGGTATCTGGAGCGATGCCAGACTTCCAACCATCCCATTCATGCCCAGGTAGGCTGCAGAAAGTCATGATGGAGGGCAGACCCCTCCTTGTCTCCGTGGGAGCCCAGGAAGGGGGTAGAGGAAGCTGAGAGAGAAAAGGACTCTCTTCTCCTTGGAAAGGATATCCCTGCCAAGATGCTTTCCACCCTGGGAGGAAGGGGGCAGAAAGGAGGATTCATGTGCCCATTGCACAGAGGGGAAAGCTGAGGCTTAGAAGGGAGGCATTAAAGCAGCTTGATCAATAGGGTCTCAGAAACAGGGCACGAAATCCAAACCAGCCTTCCAGCCTGGAACCCTGAGCTTAGGGGAGGAGGAGGATTGTGGTTTGACCAGGATGACAGAAACAATGGGGTCCACCTTCCCCATCCAAGAGAGGTAAGGGTCAGCCAAGGCCGGGGGTGGGGAGGGAGATTTTGCATCTTTACAAGGGCTCACAGAGCCTGATATAACCATGGAGACTTGGGCAGCTACAGCAACAGGAGTGTTTCTATGTGTCTGCATGAGGAGCAATTAACCCCAATTACCACTGGGAAATCCGAAGGCTCCTGGTCCCCGAGAGTGGCCGGCCTCCAGCTCAGCCCAGTCTTCCAACCACCGCCCACCCCCAGCCCCCAGCTGCTGGCTGGGAGGGCAGGGAGCCTTTTCTGTCCTTGGAGCTGGAGAAGGTTCTTTCCATCAGTTCCCCTCTTTCAGACCAAGATCCTAGAAGCCAGTGAGACCCCGGGGAAGCCCCTTCAGGCAAGGAGAGCTCTGGGGTCATTGCTAAGGCCAGAGCACAACCAAATTTGGCCAGGGAAACCAGGGCAGCTCTAGGCTGGGGCAGCCAGCCAGCAACAAGAAACAGCAGAGCTGGGGGATGTAGGGGAAAGAGCGTTGGTCAGGGGAGGGAGTCAGGAGGCCTGTCTCTGCCACTGACTCACACTGTGACCCTAGCTAAGTCATGTATCCTCTCTGGGCCAAAGTTTTCTCATCAGTAAAATGGGGATAATGTCACAGGGAGTCGAGGAGAGAAAAGATGGGGAAGGCTCCCTCACACACCTCATGCCCCCACCCCAGCAGAGAAACGGTAGAGTCTGACCATGTCCATTGTCTTCCTCAGGCTGCTTAAACTGTAGCAAGGTAGCTGAGCTGACCGAACGGCTGAAGGTGCTGGAGGACAAGGTCAGTGCCCCGCCCCGGCAGCAGCTGCCATGATCTCCCAGCTGTCCCTCAGAAGCCACTGGAATACCACCTGTGACAGGGAGCTCATCACCTTTCCTCATTTCCTACACCTCATACCTCCCCTGTGCTCCTGCCCTCAGCCTGTTTCACTTCCTTGTACTGAGCCCAATGGCTTGGGTTCCCCACCCCTACCTAACACCTACCTGTAATTTCCAGCCAGTTGGGCCTAATTCAAGCCACTGGGCCAAGCAGACCACCTTCTCTCTACCTTGCGAGTGGGAGCCTGCCAATGCAGATTAAGGCCTGCCCTGCAGGTCAGCGACCAGAACACTTCCAGGTTATATGACTTGCCTCATGCAAGCCATCATGGGTCAGAGGCAGCGACTCGAACCCAGGTCATCCGGGTTCCAGTACCAGCTCTCATCCACGACACCTGCAAGGTTTCTTCCACTCTAAACCTATAATTTTACAAATTCATTTAACCTCTCTGGGTCTCATTTTCATTAGCTGTAAAATGAGGGGGTCTAATTAAATGACCCCCGAGGCTTCCTCCAGTTCTAAATCAATGATCCTCTGATTCGTCTAACACATCAATGTCTTTACCAAAAGTCTTAATCAAGAGATTAATGTTTGAACATCCCATGACCTCCCATGTCAGACCCCGGGGCCTCTAGGTGGTGCAGTGAATAGAGCACTGGCCCTGGAGTCAGGAAGACCTGAGCTCAAATCTGGCCTCAGGCACTTGACACACTTACTAGCTATGTGACCTTGGGCAAGTAACCCCAACTGCCTTGCCTTCCTCCCTCAAAAAAAAGAGTAGCCCAGTGGGCAGGCTAAGTCATCACGTCTGGACTTGTGGGGTTGAGTCCCATAGTTCTCAGACTTGAAAATTATTGGGGATCCTCCAAAAATCAGTTATTTGTGTGCATTCTATCCATCAATAGTTACCATATTCAAAATTTAAATATATTACTGTGATTATAGAATTCATTTTGAGCCCTGCAGACTTTCTGAAAGGGTCTGGGGACCTCCAAGGGTCTTGGAGAACCATTGCCTAAGTCTATTGCACTCCCACTTGACCTCCCCTTGGTAAGACAGACGTTACTGGAATATCCTTTGCTTCCGTTTCCTTTGCCAAGGAGAATGACCTTTGCACCAAAGAGAACAGAGCAAAAATAGCAAATAGGGTTTGAATATCTCCAAATAAGTAAGGAAATAAGGTTAGATGGCATATATGCCTTTAACTTCTCACAAGTGTCAATAGCAGCATTTAGGCCCAGGTGAATTACAGGCTCCAAGACAAAGAGCTGGCAAATATGAAGACTGAGCTGCTGTCAGGGAGACTTTAAAGATCATGGAGTGCCAGGAGTGGTGACGCTTACCTGCATTCAGACCCAGCTACAAGGGAGGCTGAGGCTGGTGGAAGTGCTAAGCTCAGGCAATCAGGTGTCTGCACTAAGGCTGACACCTATCCAATGAGTCCCTGGGAGCACAGAGCTACCATATTGCCTTAGGAAGGGTAAATCAGGCTGGAAATTGAGCAGCTCCAAGCTCCCATACTTATCAGTAAGAAGTTGGGTCTCATGAATAGTTCCAGTACCTTCTAGCCTGGGTGAAATGGGGAGACCTAGTTAGAAGAAAGAAACAAAGAAAAAGAGGAATAAAGAAGGAAAGAAAAAAGGAGGAAGGAAGGAAGAAGAAAGAAAAGGAGAAAGAAAGAGAGAGAAAGGAAGGAAGGGAAGGAAAGAAGGAAGGAAGGAAGGAAGGAAGGAAGGAAGGAAGGAAGGAAGGAAGGAAGGAAGGAAGGAAGGAAGGAAGGAAGGAAAAGGAAGGAGAGAGAGAGATCTCATGGAGACTAGATTTTGTCCTGATTTTCAAAAAGGAAAAGAGAATGGAACCTACAAATCTAGGGAAATGAACTTGACTTTAATTCCTGGCAAAATTCTAGAGCATATTATTAAACAGAAGGTTGGTGGATATCTGCATGTGGCTTCATGCAGACCAAATCATGCGAGACAGATCCTCTTCCTTTTTGTATGAGGGTCCTGAACTAGATGAACAGAATGCTGTAGAGGCAGTCTGCCTAGATCTCAGCTGAATGTTAATGGCATCTTCAGCTATTCTAAGCCCAATCACTTAACACAGTGCTTGGCACAAAGTAAGTACTTGCTAAATGTTTGTTGATGACTTTTCTTGTGCAAAAGAGGGAGAGGTGTGGAGTGGAAAAAAGTGAAGTTAGATGGATTTAGAATTGGTTGAATGGTTGGATTCAGAGAGTAGCCATTAATGAATCCATGTCAGTTTGAAAAGTCTCTAGTGGGGGGCTCAGGGATCTGGACTTGGCTCTGTACTACTTCACATTTTTATAAATGATTTGTATTAAAATCAATAATATCATGCGCTGAGTTTTACATGATTGCATATGTACAACCTAACAGATTGCTTATTGTCTTGGGGAAGGGGAGAAAGGGAGACAGATAGAATTGGGGACTCAAAACTTAAAACAATTTTTAAACATGTAATTGGCGGGGGGAATATTTTTTTAAAATATGCACGGAAAGAGATAGCTGAATGGCTATGACATTCTGGAGAAGTGAGCTGAATTTAGTGGGACCCAATTTAATTGGCATAAATATAGACATGAGTTCAAGAAATCAACCTTACAAGAGAAAAAATGGCTAGCTAGTGGTTCATCTGAAAAAGATCTGGGGACTTTAGGGGACCACAAGCTCAGAATGACTCAATAGAGTGTCAGGCAGCCAAAAAAGCTACTGTCATCTTGGGCTGCAGGGAGAAGTTGAGGACTAGGGAGGTGATTGTCTCTCTGTGATTTTCCCTGGTCAGACCATATCTAGCAAGTATTCAGCTCTGAGTACCATGGATTGGAAAGTATATTGATAAGCTAGACAATGTCCATAGAGGGGAAACCAAGAAGGTAATTCATACCAAATGGGGATCGGGGAAGGGATCGAGTTGAAAAAGGGAGTCCAAATATATCATCTTCAAGCATTTGGAGAGCAGCCAAATGGAAGAGGAATTGCTAGCCTTGGCTAACCTCTGGCCCCAGAGGTTACAAAGGGGCACAGAGACTTGGGCTCCATGTAAGGAAGAACTCCAGCCAGGATCACTGTCCCAAAGAGGACTGCTCACCACCTGCCTTGGAGAGTGGTAGGCTGCCTCTCATCAGAATTTTCCCAGCAAAAACGAGATAACCACATGTTTGGAATATGGTCGAGGGAATTCTTCATCATGTCCTGGCTGGTCTAACTGACCTAGGAGGTCTCTTCTAGCTCAAAAATTTGGTGACACTGAGTTGGTTATAGAACTTAAGGTTCTGCTCCTCCACCACCCAGAACAACCCCTCTTCCCTGCCCCACTCTGGCGCCTGGTCTTCCACCTGTCTTCCTCACTGCCCATCTCACTCCTTTCCTCCCAGGTGTCAGTGCTGGTCATGACCGAGCCATCGGCCTCCCTGTCCCTTGGTGTTCCACGGGAGACCAAAGGGAGTGGGGACCCAGCCCTGCTGTGGGGATTGCCAGCCGCCCAGGGGAGCCCTGGAGATGAAGGTGCCAGAGGTGAGTAAAGGCAGATGGATTTGAATTCAGATCCCGTTGTAGACTCCACTGGGCCAAAGGTAAGGCTATCTGGGGAAAGGGGCCAAAGGAAAGAGTCAGAGCAAGGGAGTGGTTTCCCTCTAAAAAATGTCTCCCTCCAAGTGACTCATGAGGTATAAGGAGAGGTAGCAGGTGCCAGGCCTGGAGATCCGGAGGGGAAGGGGTGGATTCTGCTGTGAGGATGGGTTGGGAAGGAAATTAGCTAGAATAGGTCAGTCCAGACTTCCTCCCTAGGGGTGGCCAAAGGGAAGGGGAGCTGATGATTCAAAGGGGTTCTGGCATTGAAGAGTCTTCCCAGGCCCAGTAAGAGCAATGATGGATATGCCCTCCATTCCCTCCCTATGCCAGGGCCGCCTGGAGCTGGAGAGCGACGGAGGGGAACTGTGCTCACCCGGGATGGTAGGTATCATTGCCTTTTTGAGACTGGGGAGAGAGGTGACCTTTAGCTGGATCCTGGAGAAGGGAGAGACTATGGAGACCAGGAACCCATAGGACACACCCATCACCCCCTAAATGCTTCCTGGCTTACATCCTATGCCTCCTAGCTGGGTTGTGACAGGCATTTACCTCCTTCATAGGCCGAGGAGGTGTTCCTGGGCCACCGGGGCCTTCTGGCCCCAAAGGAGACACAGGGAGTCGGGGCCCAACCGGAGTGCCTGGGCTGAAGGGCCCAGCTGGGCCACCAGGTGAGTGTGGGGCACAACGTGCCAGGGACCCTGGAGGTCCTGCCAGGTACAAGGACCTCCTCCTGGATAGATGGGGCTGGACTCAAGATGGCGGCATTGGGAGTAGGAATGGCACAACTGAGTCCTGGTCAGCCCTTCCGCCCACTCCCAGTATCTATCATCGTGCTTCACACACAGAGTATATCAACATATCAAGACCAAGGTTTCCAAGATGTGAGAACTCCCTCCCCCAAGGCGGATTACCAATCTATACCTAACCTATAACTTTCAGCTTAAAGAGCTGTCTAAGGCTTAGAGAGGGTTAAGTGATTTGCCCATAGTCACACAGCTGGTAAGTGGAGACAGGACTTGAACCCGTCCCCTGACTCCTAAGTCCAGTACTCCATCCATCATCCCTCTGTTCTTGCACACAGTAGTCAATCAACAGGCACTTGTTAAGCACCAACTATATGTGCCAGACACTGTAAAAAGTGAGAGTGCATGGATGGATGGATGGATGGATGGATGGATGAAAAAACATTTTATTGAGTGCTCATTATGTGCAAAAGCACTTTAGCAGGCACTTAATAAGTGAAACCCAACTATTCAAAGGAACCCTGTGGGGAGTTCTTCAGAAATACCCTCTAATTTATCTGTTGTCTAAACTGGACTTCTCCACTTGGATGTCCCATGGACATCTCAAACTCAATGTGCCAAAAAACCCAAACTTGTCATCTTTCCCCATTAATTCCAACAAAACTGGACTCCAGACTTGACCTGCCATTCCCCACCTCCATGCTTTTGCATAGCTCTCCTTCCCCACCCCCACTTCTTAGACCCTCCAGATTCCCTCCAGGCCCTGTGCCACCCCCAGTCCAGTGGTTAGTATTCTCATAGGATTTTGCATTTACTGACTCATGTACATATTGTAAACCTCCCTTCCTCCCCACCAGGGTTACAACAGGGTAAATTCCTTGAGGTCAGGGATTATTTTGAGAAACTCAATAAATATTTATTGAATTAGATAGTCCCATCTCCCCAGTTAGACTATATGCTTTCTGAGTTCAGAAACGCCTTCTGTTTTTTCTCTCCACCCCCCACTCCCCAAGGTGCCTAACACAGGATTCTATGCACATAGCAATGGTTAATTATCCCTGTTCCTCCCTTTTTCTTTCATTATTGTTTTCCAGGACCCCAAGGGCCACCTGGCAGCCCAGGTCGGGATGGGGCTAAGGGAGAGAGGGGCCCCCCAGGACCTCCTGGGCCTCCAGCCCCAACTGGACCCTCCACAGCCCAGATCTCTGAACAGGGTGAGTTTCCTGAGCGGGGGATAGGATGTGGAGCCCCCAGAGATGAGAGTGAAAACCAAGGGTGGGGGCCAGATGAGGGGGAGGAGAGAAACTCTGTTTCAGACACATCTAGAACTGAGGTGGGAAATGGAAGGCAAGGAAAGAACTCCATCTCCCACACTCCCTGAGAAACTAGAAACCTGACTCCTTCCTGCCCCAGGTGTGGAACCTTCTGGGTACTGGACCCCTTAATAGCATGTAGAGAAAGCTCAGAGGCTACTTTTGGTGCCATCTTCTCCCCCTGAGCTCCCTCACACACACACACACACACACACACACACACACACACACACACACCAAGAGGCCTGGAAGCCTCCAATGTCAGAACCAGAAGGAACACAGAATCATAGAACCTGGAACATCTGGCCCAGATGGGACCTGAGAAAACAGAACATAGAATGTTAGAACTGGAAGCGTTGTTAGAACAGAACAGAGAAAGCCAATCTTCCCTTTGGCTTAAGGCGTTGAAAGACTCAGTGAAAATAGGACCGTTCCTGAGGCCTTGATTCACCATTGACCCCTGGGTCAGAATTTACTCTCCGTCAAAGTACATGATGGGGGATGAGCTGGGAAAGATGAGGGGTCAAACCTGGGAATGTGGCTCAATGGGGGCCTGCAGGGAGGGGCTGAGGTCGTAGACATCTGAGGACTTTAGATCTGGGAGGACCTGTGGAGATGATCTAATCTGACCTTGTCCTTAACCAAGGAGGAAACTAGCTTAGAAAAGGGAAATAATTTGGCCAAGGTCACATAGAGGAGACCCAAACCAACTTTATCTACTTTCCAGGATGGTCAAAGGCTTACCCAGATCTGGAGTTCAAAAGGATAGGGTTGCAGAACTAGAGGTCATGTGGTCCAATTCCTCATTTTACAGAAAGGGAAACTGAGGCCAAGTTGTTAAGTGACTTGCCCAAGGTCACACTGGTAGAAGGTGATGGTGCCAGGTCCTTTGTCTCTATTTTTTACCATTCCAAGATCTGAGGCCATCGTTGGGATGGGAAGCTGCCACCCTTTCCTCTCATCCCTTCCCTCCCCTACATATATAAAGGCTCACAAAAAAAAACCACCGGCGGCTTAGACTGAGCTAGGAAAGCTCTGCCCTCTGGTGTCCAAATCTAGTCCTGCATCCAATGATCTCCCTGAAAGAAACAGACCCAATGCCTTGTCCACCATGGCTAAAGCTCAGAACTGAGAGGCAAGGCTTCCTGCTAGAGAGAGCTCTGAGTGTGGGCGCAGGGACCTAGCTCTGAATTCTGACTCTGCTTCTCATTAGCTGGGACACTGGGGCAGCTGCTTCCTTCTCTGGGCCCCTGTTCCTTCACCTGTAAAATGAGGGGGCCTGGACTCAATGATGTCTGAGATCCCCTACCTCTCTAAATCCATGACCCAGTGCAGTCTCTCCTGGTGACTGTCGCTGTCGCAGCACATACCAACCAAGGCCCCATCTGCCTCTCAGGGAGTTAGTTATAAGGGGCTTAAGGTGCCCCCTCCCTAAGAGGTAATTGTATTTTAGCATACAACACCCAAGGAGTAACTCTCTAATGGTGGAATTCCAGGCATGGTGATATCATGAGTTAAGGGGAGTCTGCCTCAAGGCTTTATGGCCTGCACCAAATCCTACCTCTGACTCTTACTGGATGTCTGGTCACTTCTCCAGACTTCAGGCTCCAGACATCATCTCCACCTACCTCTTCATTTTGTAGATAGGGAAACTGAGGCCCAGAGAGGTGAAGGATTCCCCAGGTCCTGTAACTCTGGCTTCAGAGCTGCTTCCATGAAGCCATGCAGAGGGGCAAATGAGGTATCATGCATAAGGCACTTTGAGATCCATTAAGTACAGATGGAAATGTCCTAACATCATCATCATCTTTGTGATGATCTTTGCAAGAGGTCCGACTGCTCCTCCAATGCTTAAGGCCAACCCAGCTCAGGGCACATGTTATAGAATTGTAAGATTTCAATCTGGGAAGGAATTTAGGCAATCGCATTTGGTCCAGCCTCCTTTGACCAAAGGGAAAACTAAGGCCCAGAGAGGGGGAATACCTTGACCAAGGCCACACCCTTAGAGCTAATAAAAAATTATCTTCTTTTCCTTTTTTTTTTTTGGAGGGGGGAAGGCAAGGCAATTAGGGTTAAGTGACTTGCCCAAGGTCACACAGCTAGTAAATGTGTCAAGTGTCTGAGGCTGGATTTGAACTTGGGTCCTCCTGACTCCAGGTCTGGTACTCTATCCACCACCTACCTGCCCTGATTATCTTATCTGCAAAAAGAGGAAAAAGGTCTACAAATTCTAGGCCTGTGAATTTGATTTCAATTCTTGGCAAAGTTCTCCAGTGTGTTATTAAAGAGATGGTTAGTGACCAATAGGAAAAGGAAGCGGCGATTACAAGAGCCAGCAAAACTTTATCAAAACTGTTCATGCCTAGGCAACCTGAGTTCAAATCCTGCTTCAGACACTTACTAGATGTGTGACTCTGGGCAAAATCACTTAGCTTCTGTTTGCCTCGGTTTCCTCATCTGCAAAATGGGAATGATAATGGCACCTACCTCCCAGGGTGGATGGAAGGATCTGATGAGATAATATGTGTAAAACACTTTGTGTGAATGCTGGATATTATTATGCCATGCTAATCCTCATTTCCCTTTTGGACAGGGTTACTAGACTGAGAGATCAAAAGAATTCTGTAGAGTGGATAGCATTTACTTAAGTTTTAACAAAGCTTTTGAGAAACTCTCTAATGCTCTTCTTTTGGACAAGATGAGGACGAGAAGATGACACTGGGGATGGAGGAGAAGAAACTTTGCAGTACCTTGTGATAATGATTAGCTTCCTTAAAGCCCAGGGGACAGTAAGTGGCCCCTAAGGGCCATATGATTCCTTCTTCACCTTTAGAGAGTTTACGCTAATGGAAAAATTATGAGTTCAGTCATAATTGCTCTGAGCCCCCTGTTAGGATAATTCCTAAGATCCAGGAAGAGGCTGGGCTTTCTGTCTAACTTTACTTTTATATTTATCTGTAGAGTGCTGGGCCTAGAGTCAGGAAGACTCATCTTCCTAAATCCAAATCTGGCCTCAGACGCATATTAGCTGTGTGATCCTGGGCAAGTCCCTTAACCGTTGTTTACCTCAGTTTCCCTCTCTGTAAGATGAGCTAGAGAAGGAAATGGCAAACCACTCCAGTATCTCTGCCAAGAAAACCCCAAATGGGGTCATGAAGAGTTGGGCATGACCAAAATGACTAAATAATAACTATTTAACAAATGGCCTCTTTGTGGTTCAGATAAAACTCAGTTTACTGTAAACATTAGGGTTAGGGTTATTATATGTTAAGATAATATTAATAACCTTTTAATTCATTTATTAATATATTAGTATAATGTAGTCTAATATACCGTGTTTCCCCGATAATAAGACACTGTCTTATTAATTTTTTTTGGACAGAAAAACACCAGAGGGCTTATTTTCAGGGGAGGGCTTATTTTAATGAACATTGACAGCAATTTTAATAAACAGGTAAATGTGAACAAAAAAATGTACCTTTATTCAATAAGCAAATCACTGGGGAAGAACAGGATGACGCGCTCACTGCTGCAGCTCTGATTGGATGCAGCTCGGAGTGCGGCGTGCGTTTCACCCCTTCTGGACCTTTCGGTACATACAGAGGGTACCGTAAGGTAGCATGTAGTGCAGGGGATCACCTTCACTACAGTAGCAATCTCGATAGGGCTTATTTTCGGGGGAGGGCTTATTTTAGAGGAATCTTACACAGTAAGGGGAGGGCTTATTTTCGGGATAGGTCTTATTATTGGGGAAACACGGTATAATAATATAATGTATTATAGTAATTATAGAAATGTTTATATAAATACAATTTATATAATATTTATTATATATAAATAATACTAGTAACTTTTTAATTAATTTATTAATAAATAACAATACACCAGAAAGGGAAGTTGAGGAAAGAGCCAACCTTTTATTAGGACTTCCCCCAACCTATTGTCTTCTGATCACCAATGCTTATACAGCCATTGACCCTCCTCAGCATATCTCTTCCCTCCCACAGTTCATTCAGTCTTTGCTCCTCAGAAGTTGGAAAGACACGAGCTCCATCCCCACTCTAGATAACAGAATGGTTCCATTTAGGACCCAGAGGGCACAACAAAATCCCCCAGCCAGTTGGAACAGACTTTTGGGCAGATCTGTTATCGTTTCACTTCTTCAAATGGCTTTCAAAGACGTCACACTTAATCTGATAAGACCCCTTCTTACCAAGTTTAGGATTCCAGAGCTAAGGTGGAGTAGGGTGGTTTCAGCCCTTACAATGTAAGAGTTGTGTTGTCCTGCCTATGTGGTAGATCTGTGTTATTAAAGAGGGATTAGCTGTGTTCTGCTTGACCACAGAAGGCCGAACTAGACGTAATGAGTGGGAATCACAGAAAGGCAAATTTGGACCCAACACAAGAGAAAACTTCTTAATAAATAAGAGTTGACCTTCCATGGAATGGGTTTTCTCAGGGGAAAAGTGTGTTGCCTCTCTCTGGAGGTCTTCAAGGAGAGGTTTGAAGACGAGTTGTCAGGGCCATTGTAGAAAGGATTCTTCGTTGGTTCTGAGTCAGGCTGTACGGCATCAGAATTTGTGAGAGAAAGGAAACCCAGCTCTGAGATTCTGTGGTCTTCCTTGAGAGTCCTTCACACCCTTGAAGGCAGTGCTGATCTCCTGTGGTCTTCTCTCCTGGAGGACCAATGCCTCCAGTTCCTTTCACCAACTCTCCCATGGCATCTCCATTCTTCTTCCACTCCCATTCTAGTCCCCTTCCACTGTACCCAACATTTCATGTGGGTGCTGCCTGGAGCAGACTTCGCCTCCCCAGCCTTCTACTGTTTACATGGCCTATGCTTTTTGGCCGCCATGTTGCACCATTGATCCCTCCTGAGCCTGCAATCCAGCCCCAACAAGTTCATTCATACCACCAAGACAGGGTCCCTGCCCTCTAAGAACTTACATTACAGTGGGGAGCAGAGAGAAGTAAAGGCTGGAGTGCCAAGACAGGCATCAAGGAGGTGAGGCTTGAGAATGGACCTTGAAGGCTGAGCAGGAAGATTGCCGTCTCTGCTCAGTGCTACCCCCTTATCACCATCTACTTCCTTTGAAACCTCCTGATAGAAGGCAGAATGTCAGTGGACCCTGGCGTCCCTCACCTCCTCTCTCCCTCCAGGAGATCCACTGCTCTCCAACACCTTCACTGAAACTGGGGGCCTTGGGATCCAGGGGCCTGTGGGCCCACCAGGCCCCACGGGGCCCATGGGTAAGTTGGGTCCAGGAAGCTAGGTGGGGCTGATCTCCTGAGGGTAGGGACGGGAGGGTCCTAGGCCCCTGGTGAGGCTGGAAGAACAGATGAGAAAAGAGGGAGCCATGCAGATAGGAGGAGTAAGTCGGTCTCCACAAGCAACATTAGGGAGGGTAGTCACGCCTCTCTTTAGACTTGGTCCAGTCCAGAGATGGGAGCCCATCTGACACAGTTGGGGGGGTTCCCCTCTTCTCTCCTTCCAGGTCCCCCTGGTCCTCCAGGCCCCATGGGTATTCCAGGCACACCTGGTCACATGGTGAGAAAATTGTCATGTATGTGTTTGTCTATGTATATGTTGTATCCCTCCCCTCCCATTCCTAAAGGTCAGGGTCATACTTTATATCTCTAGTGCCTGATACACAGTAGGCTTATTGGGTTGGACTGTAATAAACATTAAGTTTTGCCCTTCTGGGAATTTCTTGAATCCTGAGGGGTCTCCTGCCTTCCCTACCCAAGTTCCTCCAACAGATCTCTTGTTCAGGCAGTGAGTGCTCTCTCTGAAGCCATCACAGACCCTACTCTCTGAACCCCAGCCTCAGCTGTGCCTCCTGAGTCACCATCCCCTGGGGGCAGTGGGGAGACGGCCTGGTCACTAATGCCTCCTCTCATTGCTCAGGGATCCCCAGGCCCATCTGGAGTTGATGGAACCAATGGCCTCCCAGGGGAGAAGGGTGAGCGAGTGAGTACCTGGACCCACTATAGGAGGCTGCCCAGCACTTCTCAGGGCCAGAGGACTGTGGGATTTTGGGGGAGGGAGGGAGAAGGACTGAAAGTTTACTATGTGATGTTTGATATGGCCACCAAAAAACCAAAGACATTTTAGGCGGCATCAAGAAAGGTGGGAATGGGTGGCATAGGACTAGGACTAGGAAGAGAAAGATGCTGATGATGAAGACATCAGCTAACATGTAACAGAACAGAGCACCACCATCCTCTGTCCTGGGCAGACATCAGATGCCTTTGGCATCATCTAGCCCATCCCCCCTCATTTTACAAAGTGGGAAGCAGAGGCCCAGAAAGGGTGTGATCTGCCCATGGTCACCTAGCTTAGTAAGTGGCAGAGCTGAGATTTAAACCAGGTCATAGAGCTGGAAGGGAACTCAGAGGTCATTTAGCCCAATGCCCTCATTTTACAGAGGAGGAAACTGAGGCTCAGAGAGGAAAAAGTATTTGCCAAGGATGTTGCACCCTGGGAAGTGGCAGAGCTGGAATTCGAACCCAGGTCCTTTGCTCCAGACTCTGCTATTTCCACTGTGCCAGAGCTGCTTCTGGACAAGCCTGGGTGTTTCCAGGGGTGGTGTGAGGCCTTCCTGAAGGCCCCCTCCATGATCCTCCCGACTCCTCCAATGGGCTGGCTCAGCCTCTTGGATTTAGGGCTGCCTGCTAGGTACCTGGGAGAAGGAGCTGTGGATGGCCCTGACTGGTGCTGGGCCTCCCCAAAGCCCAGGGAGACCCCCCACCCTGCTGGCCCTCAGTGCCCTAACTCTCCCCATCTCCTTCTTTTGTACAGGGCTACCAGGGAGAGCCAGGCCCCAGAGGCCTAGCAGGAGAACGGGTAGGTGAAGCTGACTCCCTCCATCTCTTCTTCCCCTGCCTCCCTTCACTCCTGATCTGCCTTCCCAGAGGGTCAGTCCTGGGCACTTCTTCCCACAATGGACCCATGGGATGAGTAGCCCCCACCCAAGGGCTCTCTGGTGAGCCCAGCACTTCCCCAACCATCCCTGTCCTTCCATCAGATCCCCTGGAAAAAGGCCATGAATGCCCCAGCCCTAGAAGGACCCCCAGCCTAGAAGGCCTCAGAGGGTTCACTTTTGTCTGTGTCTGTCTGTCTCTCTTGTTTCAGGGTGAACCAGGCCCCAAAGGTGACCCTGGAGAGAAGGGCCATTGGGTAAGATTAGTCCCCACCCTTGGCTAGAAGGGCTCATAGGCATCTCTCCCCCATCCCCTGTCCCCACTGGGCCCACAGGGGAGATACTCCCTGTCCATCCCATCCCCAGCCTCTAAGCACATCAGAAGACTCTCCCTGCCCTAGGAAGTGGGGTGATATGGGGGCCTAGTCCATTGCAGAGGGCCCTGGCTGCAAGGGTCCCATACACCAAGCCCAGGCCCGGGGGTCAGTGAGAAGAGGGTCCCAAAGCGTGTATGTGTCATGGGGGAGGGCATGCACACAGGATTGGGACCTGGAGGGTGAGCTCATGCCCAGGCAGGCCACTGCTCTCTGTCTCTGCCTCTGCCTCTCTCCCCTCCCTCCCTCACCCCTAAACCCTTCAGACCCAAATGAAGGACAGAGCTGGGCAGCAGGCCTCTCACCCTAAGCAGGCCCCAAACCATACCACACCATTCATTCGTTCAGTCAGTCAGTGAGTCTGGTGCAGAGCCCCAAGTGGGGGCACTAAGAGATAATGGACTTTCCATAAGACACAGCCCCTGCCCACAGTCTGATAAGGAAACAAGGCAGGAACACAAAAGCTCCTATCTACCATGTGTGCTGAGCTCATGCGAGGTGCCATGAACAAGTTCTGCTAGCCAGGGAGCTGGGCACGGGTACACCCTGGCCCTGTGGAAAGTGCCTCAGGCCGATATATCAGGGCTTCCCTCCATCTAGGACTCAAAATCTAGAGCAGGAAGGGACCCCAAAGTCCAACTCCCCATTTTACAGAGGAGGAAACCAAGGCCCAGGGAAGTGACTTGCCCAGGGTCACCAAGAAGGATCGCAGGGTCAGACCCTCAGAGGTCTCATTATACAGACAGAGAGGGGAGATCACTTGGCCAAGAACAGAGGGAGGAAGCTCCTCCTTTATGCCAGGCACTGTGCCAAGTGCTAGAGGTACAAAGAAAGGCAAAAACAGAGCCTGCCCTCCAGGAGCTCACAGTCTAATGGGGGAGATTACACGCGAGCCACTACATACACGCAGACATAGGCCGCATAAATTGGAAATAGTCACTAGAGAGAAGGCTCTAGAATTCAGAGATCTGGAAAGGCTTTCTATAGAAGGTGGCATTTAAGCTGGCACTTGAAGGAAGCTGGGAGGGCATCCCAGGCATGAGGCACAGCTAAAGCAAACGCCCAGAGTCTGGAGATGGAGTGTCTTGTGTGAGAAACAGCAAAGAGGCAAGCATCACTGGACGGCTTCTTGGATTGGATGAGCCTGGGCTGGACCAGAATCCGAGAAGCAAAGAAGCACTGACTGTGTCCTAGGGGCAAAGATCTGTCTGCCTTGGCATAGATCATAGACATTCGGAAGGCAGTGAAGGTGAGACAAGCCTGGAAAGAGCTTCGAGTTAAAAAAAGGCCAGGCAGGGCATATGGAGCTTGACTAAGCAGCAGCAGGGAGTCACCAGAGGTGTTTGAGCACAAGAGTGACAGCAGGCACTCTACAGGTTAGCTGTTACATGGAGGACGGATGGGAAAAGGAAAGAGGAAAGGCCGGGAGACCTAGCAGGGACTGTTCTGACAATCCAGTCTGGCAGTAACAAGGGAGCAAGGGACAGAAATGAAAGCGATTGAGGATGGAATGGAGGGTCCTAGACTCATTGGGAGGAAGCTTGGGAAAGAATGTTGGATAGGGAGGCTTTTGGTATGACTCCCGGTTCTGCCCCTGACTGGGTCACCTTGGGTAAGTCCCTTCCCCTGGCCTCTGGCCTCAGTTTCCTCATCTGCCAGAAGAAGCGGGAGACCAGATGGACCCAGCCCATCATCTCACAGAGAGGGAGGCTGGGGCCCCGAGAGGGAAAGGATTTGTCTGAGGTCACCCCAGCAGTCAGTGGCAGAACTGAGATAAAGGATGGGAGACAGTCATCACTCCCTCCTCTCTTTACTTCTATTCCTCCATTTCAGAACAAATGCTCTGTCCTTTCTGAGATTTACAGGGGTCAAAGGACCCCAGGGCTACAAGGGTCCTCAGAGGCCATTGAGTCCCCCCTTATTTTACTCAGGAGGAAATTGAGGTACAGAGAGAAGTGTCTTGCCCCAGGTTGCACAGCTGTAAGCATTAGAGGAAGGATTAGAACTCAGGACCTCAAACTCGCAAACCTATGCTCTCTCTATTAGAGGGAAGGGAAAGCTGGAAGCCCTCCCACACTCATGGACACAAGAAATAGGAATTACATTCCATTCAGGAAACACTAAAAAGGGGAGCAGAACCCCACCTGCGCATACAAAAACACACAGCACACTGACAATGACCGAGGGTGAAAAGGGAGACTGAAGACCATCCAGGAAATGGTTTGGAATGGGGGTGGGGAGTCGGGCTTGCCCTGGAGGGGCCTCTTCTGCCTCCCCCCACTCCCAGACAATAGCAGGGCACCTTTCTCTGTTCCTGACGGTGGGGATCAGGGATTGATACAGCTGTGGGAATGGGCTCCTTCCCCCAACTCCAGTCCTGCACGCCCCCCATACCACCATCCCTTGTGGGAGGGCCCTGCTATCTCTTAGGCTCCCCTGGAGCGGGGCGACCCCAGGACCTTGCTCTCTGTACCTGTGGCTCCCAGAGTGAACAGTTATCTGGCTAGGCCTCTCTGCTGCCTTCTTCCCTCCCCGAAATCTCCTGTTTCCCCCCTACTCCCATTCCCTGGCCCACCCCCAATCTTCCCCTATGATGTATGGCCCTCAGGTAGGCCTGACCTAGGACCAGCACCCAAGCAACATGCCCTTTCTCCTTATGCTTTATCCTATTTTTATCATGCCAAATCCTTATTTATTACTAGTAGTAGTATTTTTTGGACTAGAGCTGCAGATTTCATCAGTATGGAAACCCTCCACTTACGCAAGTAAGCACCTACTCAACTTAGGTCTTAAGAGTAACTTGGGACCCTGAGAAGTTCAATTACTTGGCTAGGATCATACAGGCAGTATGGGACAGAGGTAAGCCTGGGAGCCTACCCAATCCTCCATGCTGCCCACGTATTATTCTCTTTTATCATATTTTAATATAAGAATAACAATTCCCATGAAAATCAAAAGACCATGGTTTAGAACAAAGGGGACCTGAGAGGACATCTTGAGTCCAGGGCATCTTTTTGCACTGGAGACTCCCAGATGGGGGCTCAACCCACAGTTTGAAAAGAGCTAAATTCTAGACCAGTCTCCTGATATATAGATGAGGTGACTGAGAAATGTTAAGGTGACTTGACCAGGGTCACACAGCTAGTAAATGTCTGCAGCAGAAACTGAACTCAGGTCTTCCTGACCCTGAGGCCAGATCCCTCCACTAGGTCACACTACCTCAATAATAATAGTTATTATAATTACTTCATAATATTGAAGTTGTGAATAATTGTTATTGAATGATAGTGAAGTTTCCCATAACAACAGGACTTGTAAAGAGTTTCAGCTTTTCCAAAGGCCTCCATCTCCATTATGCCTTTTCATTCTTTCGCCAGCTGCGAGAAGGGACAGGGAGGAATGACCATCCCCAATTTACAGATGAGGTCACAGTGGCCCAGAGAGGGGAAGCCAATTGTCCCAACGCACTCCGTGAATTCGTTAGAGAACCAAGCCTCGATCTGTCTCCTATACTGTCTTCCCACACGTGGCCCTCTCTCCCCTTCCCAATTACCTTCCCACACACTTTCATCCCCCAACCACCCCCTCCCCAACTTGCCTGATAGGTACCAGGGACCCTGGCTCATGCCTGCCCGCATGCCCCTTATGCCCCTGCCTGTGCCCAGCCTGCTGTTCCCTAGGAGGGCTGATGGAAAGGGGAGGCATGACGGGGGTGCATGGGGCTTTGTGGGGAGGGGTCCCCATCTCTGATGCTTTGAGGTTTCCTACAATGACCTTGTAAGACAGTTTGAAGATTATTGTGCCCATTTCACAGGGGAAGAAAATGAGGCTCAGGGAAGGGACTTGCAGGAAGGGTCACACAACCAGTAAGAAGTAGACCATGTACCCTGACTCCAAATCTAGCATCAGCCTTGGAAGCAGCTAACCCATGTAGTGAAAAGAGGGGGGCCTCCCCACAGTGGGACGTTCAGGGTGAAGACCTGAATTCATAAGGAGAGCCATCACATGGATGCTTTGATTAGCATCCTGAGTGGGCCCCCACCTGAACCACCTTCCTCAGTCATGCTAGTGACCCAAGGGAGCTGTTCTTCCAGCCTCCCAACCGCCCCCTTGGGAAGGAAGGCCTCAAAACGCATTCCCCGTGCTCAGCACTGCTGAAGCTGCCCTTTGGCGAGCCCATCTGGCCTCCTGGTGCCACGGGCCACCCTGATACAAATGAGGGAGGGCCATAGGCTGCGATTTGTCCCAGGCACTGTAGTGACCCTTGGGGACCACTCTGGACCCCAGACCCTTCTGGAGACAGTCACTCAAGACCCAGGTTCATGGATTTTTTTTTTGGGGGGGGAGGCAGAGCAGTTGGGGTTAAGTGACTTGCCCAAGGTCACACAGCTAGTAAGTGTTAAGTATGTGAGGTCGCATTTGAACTCAGGTCCTCCAGACTCCAGGGCCGGTGCTCCATTCACTGCCACCCCTAGGTTCATGGATTTAGAGCTAGGAATCCAACCCAGTCATTTTGAAGATGAGAAATCTAAGGCTTAGAGAGGGAAGTGACTAGACCAGGGTCACTAAGCTTTCTGAGGCCAGATTCTAAGTCTGTCTTCCCCCGCACACATCCGAAAGGAGGGAGGAGCAGCCTCAGGAGCCAGCGAGTGAGTCCTTCTTCCCAGAACGATCAGGACCCAAGGGCAGAGGTTCAATGGGATGAGACGTGCAGACATGCCAGGCACCTTGCCCTAGGAAAAATCTGCAGAAAAGGCCTTCTTAGCGGGGTGGAGTCCTGGTCTCCTGGGCAACCAGCAAACAGTCCGACAGCGCCACCTGGTGGCCAAGGCCGGCCTCACACGCTGCTGTAGCCCCGTCAGACGCCAACCAGAAGGGGCCTTACCCGTCAGCCCAGGCCTGGCCTTCATTTTACAGAGGGGGATATGAGGCCAGGGAGGGAGAAGCGACTTGCCTATGGCCACAAAAAGGGCCCGTGGATTTAAGAACTGCCCTGGAGGATCCCTTCTGGTCATTGTGAGAGATTCGCAAAGCACTTGGCACCCAGTAGGCGCTTAATAAATGTTTGCTTCTCTGCCCCCGCCCCAGCAAAGTAACTGAATCTTGAGCTGGAGTCAGAGGATCTAGTTGAAATCCCTGCTCTCTTGCTTGTCACCTGTGTGACTATCTGAGCCTCTGTCTCCTTATCTGTAAAATCAGAGATTAAAAAAAAATCAGGAATCCATTTATTTGGAGCTGGAAGGCCATCTGGCCCCATGTCACAGAGAAGAAAACAGGTCCCTCCCAGTTCTCATCTTTGCCCCTGTGATCCTCACCGTAGGACTTTGGACAAGTCACTTCAACCCTGGAGAATTTCAGCTGTGTACCTAAGGCAGAGGTCAGGGGAAGCTTCGCTGGGCCTCAGTTTCCCCCTCTGTAAAATGAAGAGGTTGGACTCGAGGTCTGTCCTGCTTTGGGGCAGTTCTTCTTGATCAATGGAAGTTTTCCAGGCGTCCAGCCTGAATCTGCCTCTTTGTCCCCTCCCCTGCACTGCACCTGGTTCTGCCCCCCCTCCTCCCCAGGGCCACGAAGGACAAGGTTAACCCCTCTTTCCACCTGACAGTCCTTGCTAGTCTTTGCCAATGTATTATTGGATCTGGGGTAGAGCTCAGGATTGGCTGCAATGTATCCCCCCATTAGAATCTCTGTGTGTGGTTTTGGGGGCTCACCAGGTCTGCTTGTCCTGTGCCCCCTTCCACACGCTGCCCTCTGCCCACCTGTCTGTGCATCAGTCCCTGGGCTGTGGCAGAATGCTGAGGGAGCCTGCCGGGAGTGCATGGCCTTGGATGAGGGGGAGCCAGGCCGGGCTTTGCCAGTCTCTTCCCCTCTCCTCCATTTCCAACCTGTGCTTAGCCTGGAATGGAACCAACCCCTCCCCCAGCCTGGGGACCCCCTTCACGGCTGTATCTGTCTCTTTCCTTCACAGGGGGAGGGTTTGCACCAGCTACGCGAGGCTTTGAAGATTTTAGCAGAAAGGGTTTTAATCTTGGAAACAATGATTGGGCTCTATGGTGAGTAGAGACAGACAGACTGACAAACGGCCTGCTCAGTGCAGGGCATGTGGAGGGAGAGAGGGGTGCCCAGGCTCTCCTGGCCTCTGCCACAGGTGCACAGATAGCGGTCCCCAGCCAGGCTCGGAGCCAAGCCCAGCCCAAGGGACCAGCACGTGGACAAGGGGAGGTGACTGGAGGCAGCCAGGGGAGCCTGCCCGTGACGTGCGTGACTGGACCAGGTGGCATCCTGGGGCATGGGTCTCCCTTCCCTGCTACAAGGCAAGGACAGAACCGTCCCTGCCCCTCACCCTGGCCCCTGTAATCTGTTGGACAGAAGGACCTCAGAGATAACAAGACCAGATCCCAGGGCGCTAGGTCCGTGGAGGTCATAGGACCAGAGCCTGGAGCTTTGTGGGTGATGGAGTCAGAGCCCACCACTCTAGGTTCTTCTGAGTGATAGAGCCAGATCCTGGAGCTGCAGGGCTTTGTGGGTGACAGAACTAGAGCCCACTACTCTTGATTTTTATAAGTAATAGAGTCAGATCCTGGAGCTGCAGGGCTTTGTGAGTGACAGAGCCAGATCCTGGAGCTGCAGGACCTTGTGGGTGATAGAGCCAGATCCTAGAGCTATGGGCTTTTGTGGGTGAGAGAAGCAGAGCCCACT
>NW_027187465.1:3290120-3293096 GCF_028583685.1 Petaurus breviceps papuanus | reverse complement strand
GATCCTAGAGCTATGGGCTTTTGTGGGTGAGAGAAGCAGAGCCCACTCTTTAAACCTTTTATCAGTGAAAGAGTAAGCACCTGATGGTGCAGAGTTTTGTGGATGATAAAGCCAGATCCTGGAGCTGCAGGGCTGTGTAGATGATAGGGCCAGATCCTAGAGCTGCAGGGCTGTGTAGATGATAGGGCCAGATCCTAGAGCTGCAGGGCTCTGTGGGTGATAGAGCCAGATCCTGGAGCTACAGGGCTCTGTGGATGAGTCACACAGTCCAGCCCTGAAAAAGGGCCAGTGGGCTGGGAATGGCAGGGAATCCTGCTGACCCCAAGAGGATGGTAACAGCTTCGTCTCGATAGTGCTTTTCAGACATCATTGTGGGGGTTGGATCCCCATTTTTCAGACAGGTTGGAGGTGAAATCCCTTGTCCAGGGCCTCAGGATGTGTCCAAGGCTGCAGCCTTCCTGATGGCAAGAGAAGGAGGCCCCCAGCATGGGCGTCCGTGAGCTGGGAAGCCAGGCAGAGGATGTCACATCCCAGACTCCTTCTTTCAAAGCCCAGCCCATGGGACTCTAGATTGAATGCCCACCCTGGAGGGCCCCAAAGGGGCCCATGTGTCCTTCCAGTGCCCTGATGGGCTTTGGAGCCATGCCCCCCAGAGTCTCCTCCTGCCTTAGATACACTAAGCACAGCACACTTCCGTGGAGGGGCCCGTCCATCACGCTCCCATCAGTACAAGGGCCTGGATCAGTGTCAGACACCAGGAATCATCCATCCCACACATACACAGCTTCATGGTTCATAGGCAGGTAGGGCAGGGACTCCTGCCCCTTTTACAGATGGGAAGGTGAGGCTCAGATCAGGGGGGTGTCACCAAGGGTGCACACACAACAGCAGAGACAGAATTCACTTCCGGGCTCTCTGCCCAAGCTGAACCACCTATGCCGCCAGAGTGGCCAGGCCTCACTGCCTCCTTCCCCACCCCTCGAAGGCCAGAGAGCGAGGCTGAATTCGCACTCTCTGCTCTTCTCGATCTCCCATTAGGCCATTAGCTTACAAACCTTCCTACAGCAGCATCAGGCTCAGCTGGAGCTCCTGGCCAGACGGGTCACCCTGCTGGAAGCCATCATCTGGCCAGGTAACCGAGGAGAGGCTGCCCCCCCACCTCGGGGCCGGGGGCACGGGGAGGGCCAAGGACAGGGCCAGAGAGCACCAAGGCATGAAAGGGGGCTCAGGGAGCCTGCTGGTGCCTAGGACAGGAGAGGGAGAGAACCCTGAGGAGCCCTAGAGCAGGGAACCACAGGACTGGGAAGAGAACAGGGGAGGGCAGGGCTAGAAGGAGCCTTAGAACAGGGGATGTCAGAGCTGAGAGGGGTCTTAGAACAGGAGATGTCAGGGCTGGGAGGGGCCTTAGAACAGGGAATGTGGGAGCTGGGAGGAGCCTTAGAACAGGGGATGTCAGTGCTGGGAAGGGCCTCAGAACAGGGGATGGCAGGGCTGGGAGGGACCTGAGAATAGGAAATGTTAGAGCCGGGAGGGGAACTGGGGATGGTAGGGCTGGGAGGGAAAAGGGAATGGATGGCAGGGCTGGGAAGAGTCTGAGAACAGGGGACATCAGGGATGGGAGGGGCCTGAGAACAGGGGATGTCAGGGATGGGAGGGGCCTGAGAACAGAGAATGTAACCTCAGCATTCATTAAAGCCAAAAGAGGAAATAGAAACCATGACCCCATAGTCCTTGAAAGCAGATAACCAGACTCACTACACAGGAGATACTAAGAATTCTCCATGAATAGTTTAAATTCTTACTTCATAGAGGGAATCTGATTGGCCAATCTGGGACCCCCAGGCTAGGCAGGAACAAAGGAGATGAGTCCCAGGTGACTGAGCCCCACTCAGATTCCTGAGACTTGAGGGGAAGCCTCACCAGAGAGAGCAGTCAGATGGGTCAGATGGGAAAATGCTCTCTACTGTCTTTCCTGTCTTAGCACCAGTCTTAAGAGAGTCTCATTTTCCACAGTATGACCTCCCTAGATGTGAACCTCCATAAGTGTGAACCTCCCTGGGTGTCAGCTCCATGAGTGTGAATCCCCTGGGTATGAAACTCCATGAGTGTGAACCTCCCTGAGTGTGGGCCTCTATGAGTGTGAACCTCCCTGAGTGTGGGCCTCTATGAGTGTGAACCTCCCTGAGTGAGTGTGAACCTCCCTGGGTGTGGCCCTCCATGAGTGTGAACCTCCTTGGGTGTGAAGCTCCATGAGTGTGAACCTCCTTGGGTGTGAAGCTCCATGAGTGTGAACTCCCCTGGTGTGAACCTCCCTGAGAATGAGTATGACTCTCCACAGTGTGACCTTCCCTGGGTGTGAGCCTCCCTGGGTATGGATACCTCTTTGGTGTGCTATCTATCTCTCCAGCACATTTTCTCCTTTGAGTCTGACCCAATTAGAGAATAACAAGAGGATGGTGCCCCCCCAGCAAGTGGGGGGGGGTGATCTGGGGGCAGGAGACCTACCCTGGCCCCCAAATTTAATGACTTTTCCAAATGCCTTCCTCACCCCTGCGCCCTGGTGATGGTGAGTAGTTGAGGGTCTGGCAAATTCTTTTCTGGGCTACCCAAAGGAAAGGAGGCCTGAGCTTTCTGGGACTGGTGGGGAAGGCCTCAGTTTCTGTGTCCTTGCTGTCTGCTGGGGATTTCGAGGCTTGGGAGGGTCTCCTGCTGTCTGGCTCCGGAGCTATCTTTATTAGGACAATGGGTCACAGACCTCTGCTCCTTTTTGACATCCCCTGTTCTAAGGGCCCCCCCATCCCTGACATTTCATGTTCTAAGCTCCCTCCCGGTCCTGACATTCCCTGTTCTAAGACCTTCCCAGCCCTGACATTCCCTGTTCTAAGCTCCCTCCCGGCCCTGACATTCCCTGTTCTAAGACCCTCCCGGCCCTGACATTCCCTGTTCTAAGCTCCCTCCCAGTCCTGACATTCCCTG
>NW_027187465.1:3289823-3290110 GCF_028583685.1 Petaurus breviceps papuanus | reverse complement strand
CCTGACATTCCCTGTTCTAAGCTCCCTCCCAGTCCTGACATTCCCTGTTCTAAGCTCCCTCCCAGTACTGACATCCCCTGTTCTAAGGGCCCCCCAGTCCTGACATCCCCTGTTCTAAGGGCCCCCCCTCCCTGACATTTCATGTTCTAAGCTCCCTCCCGGTCATGACATTACCTGTTCTAAGACCCTCCCATCCCTGACATTTCATGTTCTAAGCTTCCTCCCGGTCCTTACATTCCCTGTTCTAAGCTCCCTCCCGGTCCTGACATTCCCTGTTCTAAGACCCT
>NW_027187465.1:3289591-3289813 GCF_028583685.1 Petaurus breviceps papuanus | reverse complement strand
CCCAGTCCTGACATTCCCTGTTCTAAGCTCCCTCCCAGTCCTGACATCCCCTGTTCTAAGGGCCCCCCCAGTCCTGACATCCCCTGTTCTAAGGGCCCCCCCAGTCCTGACATCCCCTGTTCTAAGGGCCCCCCCATCCCTGACATTTCATGTTCTAAGCTCCCTCCCGGTCCTTACATTCCCCGTTCTAAGCTCCCTCCCGGTCCTGACATTCCCCGTTCT
>NW_027187465.1:3197326-3289581 GCF_028583685.1 Petaurus breviceps papuanus | reverse complement strand
CTAAGCTCCCTCCCGGTCCTGACATTCCCCGTTCTAAGCTCCCTCCCAACTCTGACATTCCCTGTTCTAAGTTTCCTCCCAGCCTTGACATTACCTGTTCTAAGGCCCCTTTTAGCCCCTGACATTGCCTGTTCTAAGACCCCTCTCACCTCTGATATTTTAGGTTATGAAGGCCCTTCCCAGCTCTGATATTCTCTGTTCTAAGGGCCCTCCCTACACAAGCAGTGAAGGTATTTTTTCCCCATTTTACAAATGAGGAAACAGATTAAGGCCAAAGTAGGATGAACCTGACCATAAGATCAGAGGTTTGTCACTGGAAAGGACCAAGAGGCCATTAAGTCCATCCCCCTCATTTTACAGAAGAGGAAACTGAGGCCCAGAAAGGTTAAGCCCCTTGTCCAAGATCACACAGCTGGCCAGCAGCGGTTCTCCCCACTGGCAGGCCCCGAGCTTTTCCTCACTCCCTCTGGGGCCTCAGAGCATGGGTCTTCACCCTCAGGAGGTGGCCGACAGGTGGCCTTCCCAGCCAATCCAAGGGAGCCCTCTGGGCAGCACAGAAAGAACTGGCCACATGCCCCACTCCGCATCCGTCTCCCAGGGGCAGGCTGGGATGAGAGGGGGCCTCATCTGACTGCTCATCAGCAAGCCTCCTGACTGAGCAGTTAGAGCGATGAGCCACTGGCTCCAGAAGGCCCCTGAGAGGGGATGCATTCAGCACATGAGTCTGGACTTATTTGACAGGTGAGTCAACTGAGTCTGAGTCCTGAATGGACCCGTTAACACAGGATCAGCTACTCAGGGGCCCAGATTTGCCATGAGGGCCTAGCACCGGCCTGGGCACACACAGCTAAAGCTCCAGAGACAAGAGCCCTCAGACTTCACCTAGTCACAGGATCTCAGACCTAGAAAACCTCAAAGGCCACCAGGCCCTCCAACTTGTGCTTAGATAGGAATCCCCTCCAACACCCCCCAGACAAGTGATGTCAGCCAGCTTGTGCTTGAAGGCCTCCGGTGACAGGGAACTCACCACCTCTTGAGGCATCCCATCATGACAAAAAGCCAAACCCACCTCCGCATGGTGGTCCTGGTTCTACTCTCTTGGGCCACAAGTCTACAAACACTTGAAGGCAGCTATCCCATCCCCCACGTCTCTGCTCCGGCTCAATCACCTCCAATGGCTCCATCCTGATCATTCGGATAAGTGCCCAGGGGGCAGAACTGCCCAAAGTCCTTCTGTCTTCAAGGAGGAATCTGATATCCAGAAAAAAGACATGCCCAGAGGCGGAGCAGGCATGCAGAGCTCTCCTCTGGCCCTGCTTTTCCCAGCTATAAAACGGGGATAACATTGACTTTGCCTTTGCCCTTAAGACGTAGAGAAAAAGAGAAATGGAAATAGGAACTAGCAATAGCAAGAAAGGGGGACCCAGGCCCTCATGGCTCGGTGGTCCCTTGGAGAATGCGTTTGGGATCCCCTACACATGGCTTTACCAACAGCAGCGAGCACTGGGTAGTTTCCCTGCTGGCCTCCAGTCTTGGACCTGCCAGCGTCAAACACTCAGCAGCCCCCAAGGGTTCCCTCCTCTGGCTCCTCTCCCATGTGGCACCCAGATGAGGGACCCACGGGGAGATCCTCCCTGATGATGGCCGCAGGAATTAGGCTGACATGACCCTGTTTCTCTTGCCTTCCTTCGGCAGAACCGGACCTTGGCTCTGGAGCGGGGCCCCCCAACACTGGAACGTCTGGCTTTCTTCGGGGCAGACGGGCAGGAGGACCAGCTACTTACCGGATCGTCTCCCGTCTACTGGCCCAGGGGAGTGAGGACCAGAAGGACTGAGTCTGGTCTGCTTGGGCACCAGGCGGGGCTCGGGATAGAACACTTTCCCACCTTGGACTCTTTCCAGGCTCTCATCCCACAGCCTGGTCCCCAGGGATGAGTTATCTATTTATTGGAGTGAACGCCATGCCTAGGAAGGAAGACTGCCACCTGTCCAGCCCAAGTGGTACCTGGGAGACACACCATCTGAGGGTGGACCAGAGCTGGGGGGCTGGCCTCTCCCCTCCCATGTCCTCTGCCTAGTGGAGCTGCCAGGACCACTAAGAGATTCACTCTGGGCCCTGGGCGCTTGGGCACAGGGACTGTGGGGACGGAGGATCCAATCCCAGCCCTGTCACCAACTCTCCCCCTCTGGGCCTCAGGTCCACGTCTACACTGGGGGGGTCTCAAGAGCTGGACCTTTCTGGAGCAGATTTACACCGTGTGCCCTCATTTCATCTAGCCCCCCCCCCCATCTTTACTTTACAGGGGGAGAAACTGAGACCTGGAAGTCAGGGGAACAAACACAGGGTCACAGCTCTGAAGCTAGGAGGACCTTTATAGACTGTGCAGTCTAATCCTCCTCCAGAAAAGGGAAGTGACTTGCCCAGGGTCACCCAGGCAGCAATCCAGGCTCCAAATCCAACATTCTTTCCCCAGCTCTGGGCTACTTTGCGGGGCGGGGGGGGGGAGGGAGTGGAGGGCGACGGAGATAAAGGATTATTGGGGAGAATGAGCGTGGAAATGCCCCAGCAGCTCTGGGTGGCTCCCTCCCTTGGGCCCCAGGAGCCACCTCTGACGGTGGCTGCTCCTGGCCCAGGAAGCCCCACCCCAGTCCACCCACATGAGCTGGCTGGTCCCCACCCAAGCGATCTCCTCACCCGCCAGCATCTCCCCGTTGTGACCTGCTAGCAACGACCTGTTTTCAGGACTGGGCTTGGTGGGCCATGGCCTTTGGAGTCTGCCTCTCGCCAGCCCAAGCCCCTCATTTATGCAGATGAGTAAGCAGGCTGAGCTCTGTGCCCATGGTCACCAGCCTTCTGGGCCCGCTTCTCCTCCCCCAAAACGTGGTGCTGACCTCCTTCCCAACCCCCCACTTGGTACTTGTGGTGCTATAATTCCCCCCAAAACTGTAAGGTCAAGTGCCAACTATCCTTTGACAGAAGGGGAGGGGCAGGGTAAGGGGCCTGTGTCTGACGTGGAAGGGGAGTTCCTCCGAACCTCCATCCTCTCCGAGACCAGGGAGACCCGGGCTCTCAGACACTGATCCTTTATGTGTCACCCCGTGTAGCCCCAGGGTGCAGGGGTCAACAGCTGGGAGAAAGGGGCGGCCTTTCCATTTTATAAGGCAGATAGACGCTCGCGGCCGTTATGAGCTGGGGAACTTGGCAATAAAGGTCCCTCCCTCTCCGTCTGGTCCTCCTGGGGTGGACGGGCTGAGGGAGAGGTTGCTGCTGGCAGGGTGGGCACTGTACCATAGCGTGGGAGTGGACTGGGACCCCAGACTCCTGGCTTCTCTTCCCATTGCCAGCCCTGACCCTGAACGCCCTTTCCAGAAAGAGCTTCCCCATAATGGGAGTGGGTTGTCCCAAGCAGTGGGATGGGCTGCCTTGGTGTGTTGTGGGGAAGCCTTACTCAGTTTGGCTGGGCTGACTTCTGAGGTCCCAGAGAAGGCAAGGACCAGAGCAGCCCTGGCGTCCCTCAGTGATTACCCAGAAGCCTGTATGCCTGGCTGGGTCTTCTGCCTTTGGCTTGGGTTTCTTTCTGGCCTTGAACCCTGGCTCCTAGGCCCTGGTCCACCTCGTTCTCCTGGCCTCGGCCCTCAGTGGGATCTGTCCTATTTCATGGCCCAGCCTGACAGATTGTTCCTGACCAACTTTACCTGGCTCCTCCTTAACTGACAGGATGCCATGGCAAGGCGGCCAGATTTGGAGTCAGGATCTGGGTTCAAATCCAGGCTCTGATCCTTTCTACTTGTGGGATCGTGGGTAAAGGACACAGGCTCAGTCTCCTCACCTGTAAAATGATCCAATGACATCCAGAGCCATAACTAAGGCATGTGCAATGAGACTGCCCCAGGGCTCTGAAATCTATGCCAAGAACGCCTGGGGACTCAGGAACCCAGCCTGCTACAGCTGGAAGGGTGCCCGCCCATCCCCTGCAGAGACCAAGCATCTACGTTTCTTTAAAGATGAAATGGATTTATTCGGCAGGAGTGTGTGTCTGTGTGTGTGTGTGTGTGTGTGTGTGTGTCTGTGTCTGTGTCTATGTGTGTGTTGCTGAGAGCTGACGGGCTGCCTCTGCCAGAAGCCTGCACCCTGCCCCTGCCCCCAAACACGCCCAGCTGCCCCCTCCGTTCTCTGCCCCAGGCATCGCTCCTTAAGGCCTGGCAGGCTCCTACTTCTGGGCGGCTGGAGGGGGGCCCTCTCCGGGATGCTCACTTCTGCCCGCCAGGCTCACCTGGGCTGCATCGCCCACCTGCCCCTCCACTAGAAGTGAGACAGCCCCTTCCACGCGCCCTGTGGCTGCAAGTGCCACCACCGCCTGCCCCATGGGGAATCCCATGCGCTCCAGCTGCTGCAGCCTGTGGGGAGGAGGAAGCGATGTCAGTCCCCAGGCCCTAGGCTGCCCCGCTCCATGCCCCTGCTCCTCCCTGCCATCTCACCTTAGGGAAGAGACAGATGACTTAGACAACCTCAGCTCCTCCGAGGCCCGCAGGGGCTCGTCCTGAAGGGAAGCTTGGATGGCGGCCTGCAGCAACTCATCATTCAAAGCCTCTCCCTGGCTCCAGAACGGGGTCTCCAGAGGGAGGCTGGGGGCATCCCACGATGGGGCCCCTTCAAACAAGGAGGGCCCGGTCCCCAGGCCAGGAGAGAGGGGGACTGGTGCCAGGGGGGAGGCCCAGAGTCCTGGTACCAAATTCCCAAGAGGTCCAGGATCTGGATGTCTGGAGGAGCAGGGGACCAGGCTCAGCCTTTGCCCCAAGCCCTCTGAGGACCCCCCAGGGAGCCAGACCACCCCCAGGCCAGGGGCTTACCTCAGCCCAGCAGGATGCAGGATGGGCAGCTCCAGCGGGCTGCCTGGGGCTGGGATGAAACACAGCAGGCAGCTCCCCTCCAGTGCCTTGCAGACACCAGCCCTTTGCAGGGCCTGGAGCCTGCGCTCGGAGAGCTCCAGCCGGCTGAAGACCCCAGCAGAGTCTGGGTCAGCCCCCATGGGGAGGGGGAAGGCCAGTCAAGGGAAAAACTCACCAGGAAACCCTGCAGCCCCTCGCTCTCCCACCTCTGCACCTCTGCCTGGCCATAGGGCCTCCTTGCCCACTAGACTCTCCTGCCATTAGCACATGGGTCTGGAACAGGTGGTCAGATGGGCCAACCAGGTGGTCTTCCCTGCAGACCTCCCCCTCATCCTTCTTCCCCTTCATCCATCACTCCTCCCCACCCCCCACGTTCTCATCTCCAGGCTGAATGACGCTGGTGCCCCCAGCAATGCCTCAACATTCCCCAGCCAGCCCTCCCTAAACTCTGGTACCCAGTCCTGGGCCCACACACCAGGTGTGTCCCCACCAGCAAAGGGGCCAGTCGGCCCAGCCCCGACACCCACCAAAAGATACAGGCCAGGCCGGTGAGGAGGCCGCACAGCTGAAGCAGGAAAGGGGGCTCGGAGCTCACCAGGTGCATCAGGGCCAGCAGCAGCAGGGGCGGGACCACCCCCCCAGGCAGCCTGGTCCGGCTCCGGTGCTGGGCCGCCAGCAGAGCCAGGTGGATGGGCGTGTAGCCGCAGCCCCTGCGCCCTGCCCCGGGTACCCCGAGGCCAGCCAGGAGCAGGTACAGCAGCCCGACAGCCAGGGCCCCCAGGGCTGAGGTGTGGATGTAGCGCAGGGTGCCCAGATGGCTCTCCTGGTACCAGCCCAAGGTGGGGAAGAGGAGCAGGCTCAGAAGCAGGGCCGGGAGGGCCGTGTGGCCCAGCGGGAAGGTCAGCAGCCGGTACACTGGCGAGACAGGAGGCAGAGTTAATGAGAAGAGGCCCCGCAATCAGTGTTAATGAAGCACCTACTGTGTGCCCAGCCCTGGGCACACGCACACACAAGGTAGAGTGAGCACACCTAACCCTGGGCCTAAAAGCGTGCTGTAAACAGGGCCCATCTGAGCCTGCAGACTCTGGCGGGAGCCATGACTATCCCCATTCACTTTACAGCTGAGACAGAAGCAGGGAAGGGAACTGCTCAGGGTCTGAGGCTGGACTTGAACTCAGGTCTTCAGGGTTCCAGGCCCAAGCCCCATCACCTTGCCACCTAAACAATCCCTGCTCTCGAGGAGTCAGCATTAGCAGAGAGAAGGCAATGGGCACCGGCAGGTATGAATATATAGAGAATAACCGCGCAGTAATTCAATGCAGGGGCCCCTAGGAGGCGCCACGGTGCACAGAGTGCCGGGCCTGGGGGCGGGAAGGCTCCTCTCTCTGAGCTCAAATCTGGCCTCAGAAACATGCCAGCTGTGTGACCCTGGGCAAGTCACTTCACCTCAATCTCCTCATCTGTCAAAGGGGCTGGAGGAGGAAACGACAGAACGCTCCAGTGTCTCTGCCAAGAGATGGGGCCACGGAGAGTGGGACCGACCGAAAGTGGCTAAAGAACAATTGAAGTGCAGGGTGGTTTGGGGAGGGGGGCCAGCTTCCTGCAGAAAGTGGAGCTCCAGCGGCCTCCTGAGGGAAGAGAGGGAGGGCATGGCGTAGGGGCCAGCCAGTGCAAAGGCCTGGAGGTGGGAGATGGGGGGCCGCGTGCATGAAGCAGAGGAAGGTAGGCCGTGGGAAGAGGACATTCAGAAGCTGGGCAGGCGCCCTGGAGACTCTCTGGCAGCCAGGGGAGGAGGGACTTAAGGCCAGTGAATGGTACAGGCAGAGATGAGGAGGCCTAAACCAAGGTGGAGGCCCAAGGGGGCCAAGAGGAAGGACTCCAAGGCCTCCCAGTCCAAGTTCTGCACCTACAGGGCACTTGAAAGAATGAATGAAGGAATGAATAAGCCTGTTCAAGGACCCTCCTCCCCGCCAAAAAACCACAGCCCTTCTTCCTCCAAGTCTTTATTAGATGCTGTGTCCAAAAACAAAAACACAAAATGAGTCTCCGAGCTGGAAGGGACCCCAGAGACCCATCTGACTAAGAAGCCTCTGCCTGCATACCCCCAGTGACGGGGAGCTCACCCCCTCTCCCAGCAGCTCACTCTCCACTGGGACAGCTGTCATTGTTAGAAAGGCAGCGGGGCAGGGTGGAAGGAGAAGGCAGTGAGATTGAAGGCTACTTTGCCCACCTCAGTTCCCCCATGTGTGTAACGCAGACGATGACAGCACCTTCCTCCCAGGGTGATGGTAAGGCACCTGGCACAGGGCAAGCTACGTAAGGGCTCAGCACCATTAGCCTTATTATTAAAACCCAGCCTCGGACACTTCCTAGCAGTGTGACCCTGGGCAAGTCACTTACTCTCAGTCTGTGCCGGTTTCCTCAACTGTAAAAGGAGGAAGAAAACAGCACCTGCCTCCCAGAAGCTGCAGTGAGGATCAGATGCACTCACACAGCAGGTGCTATATAAATGTTGGTCATTGGTCATGTCTAAGCTGTGTGACCTTGGGCAGGCCACTTCACCTGCCTGCCTCCCTGAGTTACTGAGAGGAGCAAAGGAGAGCACATCATAGGAGAGGCAGGTGCTAGCGATTATTATTTCGTATCATCAAATCACTGGGAAGTTTCTGGACGTGGAGCCCAGGCCCTCTGCAGGGCTTGGCCCCTCCGAGGTCAGGCAGAGCAGGCCTGGGCCCTGGGGCTGCCAGGACCCTCCAAGACTTGGAGACAGCTTGGCCACGTGTCCCCTGAGGCCCCTCTCCTCCAGGCTCCTCTGATAGGGGCCTGTGATGGAGAAACGGAGGCCCAGATCTACAGTCTGCGACAGAAGCAGGCCGCCTCAGTCTACAGCCTCCACTCTCAATCTGACCCTCCTGCCTCTGCAGGCCCTTCACTTCCTCCAACTGCCCTCCTCTAGCCAAAGTCACAGGCACATATTTAGGGCTAGGGGGCCCTCAGAAGGCCCCTGGGCTGGGCCAGGGCAGAGTCACTGGTCTTCATTCCCACTTGGGTGACACCTGCCTGAGCTGCTGACCCCCTGACATTCCCTCGGTCCAGAGTCATCCCCATCCTCCAGGAATGAGAAGGGAGACATCCCAGGGGAGCTGAGTGAATGAAATCAGGGGGCTGAAATCATTCTCCCTCCCTAATCTATCTTCCACCCAACCTCTAAGATCATTTCCCTTAAGGCAGAGTAGTGGGTCTGACTCACCCGCCACACTACATCTCCAGTCTCCAGGCCTTTATACTGGCAGGGCCCCATGCCTGTAATGCCATCCCTCCTCAAATTCACCTCCTAGATTCCCTGGTCTCCTTTAAGTCTCAGCTCAAATACCACCTTCTACCATCCTAACCCCACTCCCACCCTTACCTTTCATCTACTCAGTATAAATCTTGTCCATACCTAGTTATTTACATTAGATTGGATTGTAAGCTTCTTGAGTGCAGGGTCTATCTTTGTCTTTCTTTGTATCAAAGCACTTAGTAGGGAAGCAAGTATATAGTAAGTCTAACAACTTTAACTGACTGACAAAGTGAAAGGACAGTCTCTCCTTTCTATTAACAATTAGAAGAATGTACTTTGTAAAGGACTTTCATTGGAAGTTAGTTGGCAAGTGTCTATTGTGTCAAAACAATGTATTGGTAGTTTAAAATAAGTAAAATAAAATATATACTTTAAAAAATAACTTGTGTCTTTACAAAGCTAGGTCAAATATTAACAAAATGCATTCGAAGGAACAAAATTAACGAATCTAAGATAAGAGAAGCAGTCAAATAGAAAAAAAAATTTGTCTCAAATTTCTCAGATAAGAATTTGATGTCAAAGATATGTAGACAATTAAAAAAAATTTTTTTAGCCCAAAAGCCATTCCCCAATAGAGATCAAAGGATATGAATGGTTCTCAAAAGAAGAAGTATAAACTATTAACAACCATATGAAAAAAAATGATCCAAATCACTAGTAATAAGAGAAATGCACATTTTTCTTAAAACCCTGAGGTTTCACCTCATAACAAGAAAAATGGCAAAGATGACAAAAGATGGGAATAATCAGTGCTGGAGGTGCTGAGGAATGACAGGCCCACTGGTGCATTGTTGGTGGAACTGTGAATTAACCATTCTGGAATATAATAATTCTGGAAAAGAAGTTGGAACTATGCAAATAAAGTGGCATAAAATGTTCATATCCTTAACCCAAATATAACATTTCTAGGTCTACATCCCAAAGAAGTCACTAACAACAAGGGCCCAAATATGCCAAAATATGTATAGACATACTTTTTTGTCGTAGCCAAGAACTGGAAACAGAAGGGGAGGTACAACAGGGAAATGGCTAAATAAATTGTGGCACATGAATGAAATGGGGTAGCACCATAGTGCACAGAGCACCAACGCTGGAGTCAGGAAGACTCATCTTCATGAGTTCAAGGCTAGCCTCAGACACTTACTAGCTATGTGACCCTGGGCAAGTCACTTAACCTTGTTTGCCTCAATTTCCTCATCTATAAAATAAGCTAAAGAAGGAAATGGCAAACCACTCCAGTATCTCTGTCAAGAAAATCCCAAATGGAGTCTCAAAGAGCTGGACACAACTGAACAACACACGAATATAATGCAATGTTACTGGACTGTCAGAAACAAGGGGTATGATGAACACAGAGAAGTATGCAAAGATTCATATGATCTGATGCAAAGTAAAGTAAGTGGAGCCAAGGAAACAATACATAACGGCCACAACGATGTAAACACAATGACCGCGTACAAAATAAAAAATGTCGCAGACTTACAAAGAAGAGGCATCCCCACCCCCGCTCCTCTGTAGATGTGAGAGTACACAAGTGTGGATCACTGTGTATATTATCAGATACATCCCCATTTTTTGATCAGTTTTGCTGGGGGAGTTTTTTCCTCTTTAACTTTTCTTTCTTTTTTTTAAAATAATCTTTGTTATGGGAAGGGGCAAGGAAGGGATAGAGGAAGAAATGTAGGCAATGTAATAACCCATGATACCAAATTTTTTTTAATTCTAAAGAGCTATGAGAAGATACTCCCATCCCACTCCTTTGCAGAGGTAGAAGATATGAGGGTGTGAATATACCATCCAATTTTTTTGTGCGTATGGATTGATTTTCCATATTTTTTTTCCATTTAAAATATTTTTGTTACATGGCATGGCTCTCTGGAAGGAAAAGGGGGATATTTTTGGAAATATAAAAAAAACAAAAAACAAAAGCAATAAACAGAAACTAATTTTTTAAAATAAAACGAACATGGCAAAATTGCAAAGAACAAACTTGTAAATGCAGTTGAAAAATAGAAGAGAAGCAGGAAACCAAAAGTGGGAGAATCTTTGCAACAAGTTTCTCTGATAAAGGTCTCTCGTTTCCAAGATACAGAAGGAGCTGATCCAAATGTATAAAACCAAGAGCTATTCCTCACGGATAAAAGGTCAAAGGAAATACATACTGGGCAGTTTCAAATGGAAGAAATCCAAGCTCTCAACAACCATATGAAAAATGCTCTTAATCACTAATACTCAGAGAAATGCAAATTAGCAACTTTGCAGGATCCACCTCAAACCTATCAGTCTGGCAGAAATGGTAAAAGAGGAAAATGAAAAATGCTGGAAAACAGGTACATTGTTGGTGGAGCTGTGAACTGGTCCAGGAATTCTGGAAAATAATTTGGAACCATGCCCCCCAAAGTCATTAAATTGCACCTACTAATGACCAAAGTGTTTTATACATATCACTAGGCCTATCATCAACAGCTGTCCTAATTCTGTCCTACCGAAAACTTCAATGACTTTAGAAGAGGGAGGAAGACTGACGACTTTGTGCAACTCTGCCTCACTTAAATCCAATTCACTCCTCAACCAAGACATCAACCCATGATGTCACTGAGTGGGTCCCCTCTGAAAATGACAGATAAAACAACAGCAAAACAACTAGAACTATATTCCAAAGAAATCAAAGGAAGAGGAAAGGAGCTCGTAAGTACAAAAATATTAAAAGCAGCTCTTTTTGTGGTAGCTAAATATTGGAAAAGTGGAGAATTCTGGCACGCCTTCTTCCACTAATCTCCCTGGCTTCCTTCAAGTCCCAACTAAAATCCCATCTTTTTCTTCCCCAACGCCTCTTAATTCTAGTGCCTTTCCTCTAATTCCTTCCCGTCCATCCTGTATATAGCTTGTTTTGTATATATTTGTGTTCATGGTGTATCCTCCACTAGATCCTAAGTTCACTGCAGGCAGGAACTGTCTCTTGGTTTTTTTTTTTTTTGCATCCTGCTTAACACAGTGGCACACAGTTGGCACTTAATAAATGTTTACTGATTGTGCCAAAAGGGTGAAATTGCCAGTCTCAGAGTAAACTGAGAAGACCCCTACGGACTGAGGCGGAGAGAAGAGAGCGCAACTAGAACAATTTATCCAATGACATCAAAAAGAAAAGCGAATTTGAAAGACTCTAGAACTCTGATCCCTGCAATGAGAAAACATGAGTCTCAGACTCTCAAGAATGCTTCTTAAACTGTGGGTCGAGACCCTGTACAACAGTAAAAGGTTTCTGACTGTACAACAACCCAAAATTAATTAAAAATCAGAGCTTGCCTGTGTTGTATCACACTGTTGTATCACTGCAGCCTTGGTTCAAACACATAGCATGCACACTTTGCTCTGTGTGTGTCCTCATGCCACGCAACACCAACAAATACTTCGAAACACAAAAAGGGATCACAAGTAGAAAAAATTTAAGAAGCCCTGGTCTAGAGGACCCACCTCTAGCCTGAAAAAGACATCATTTTGGACATTACTAATTCAGGAATCTGTTTGGCTAAAATACATATCTATGTCCTGGGTGATCAGTTTTTCAGGGTGTTATTTTTAAAAATTTTCTCAATTAGGAGGTAGTGGGATGGGCAGATTAATGTTTAAAATACCTTTTATTTAAAAAACAAAAATAATAAACTTAAAAAAAAAACAGCAAACTAGACTGCAAAGAAGGAGATGAGAAGTTGTATCTCCCCCACTCTTTTGCAAAGGTTGGGGTCCACGGGTATAGAACATGGCATATGCAGTCAGGTTGTCATTATATTAATCAGTTTTGTTGAGATTTTGTTTCATCTAGGTGGTAGTAATAGCAACAGCATTTTTTAAATAGTGCTTTTGAGTTTGAAAAGTACTTTACAAATATAATTTCATTTGATTCTCACAAAAGCTCTGGGAGGTAGATGCTATTATCACCCCCATTTTACAGATTTGGAAACTGAGGCAGGCAGAGGCCAAATGACCGGCCCACAGCTAGGAATGTCTGAGGCTGGACTGAGGTGGGGTCTTCCTGACTCCAGGCCCGTGTGTTCTATGCACTGTACATCGAGTTGAATCTAATTTGGCTGCAGCAGAGTTGGCCATGATTGGGAGGATGGAATACAGTATTCAATTTAATTCAAAGACTTATTAAGCACCTGAAGCATACTGCTAGACTCTGGGGAACTAAGGTGGGATGCAGCCCCCATTTCTCCTTGCAATGAGGGTGCTGAGACAAGAGTAGCTAATTGAAATTCAATACCTTTTCTAAATGAAGAACCGGGGTGACTAGGTAGCGCAGTGAATAGAGCACCAGCCCTGTAGTCAGGAGTACCTGAGTTCAAATCCAGCCTTAGACACTTTAACAGTCACTAGCTGTGTGACCTTGAGCAAGTCACTTAACCCCAATTGCCCTGCTTTCCCCCCTCCAAAAAGACAAAAAAAAAAAGTCCGTTGTTATAAGGGATGGCTCTTGGAGGAGGGAGAAAAGGGACACAACGGAAATCTAAGTGATGTTTAAAAAGGAGAGAAAAGCTACTTAAAAAAAAAATGTGTATTATATGGTCCCCCATCTACTTTTTTCTTAAACAGAATAAAAGGAGTGTGGTTCACAATATTCATTACAACAACTAAGACTGCAGGCTCTGTCCTTATGCTTTGATCTGAACAGCCCTGGGCTGGGCTTTTGATTTTGTTTTATTAAATAGCTTTTCTCTGGTTCAGAGCTGTCCCCTCTCTCTGTGGTCAGTGCTACTATCTCCCTTCAACCCACCCAGTCTCCCAGTGTGCATCCTCTAAGAGTCTGTATTCTGAGAAACCAAATCACCAGGCTAGTAAAAACAGTCTATAAAGTAAAAGTCAAGAGGCTCTCAGTGAGGACCAAGAGGTTTTTCCGTAAGTAAAGCACATGAGTTGCGCAAATCTCGTGACACACAGATATAGTATTGTATAATGAGCCAGAACCTGAGTTAAAATTCTGTCTTTGCTATTTATTATCTCAATGACATAGCTTCCTCCTCTGCAAAGCAAGGGGATGGACAAGGTGTTCTCTGAGACCTAAGGTAGGGAGCCTGTGAAACTCTTCCTGCATCTCGGGCTCTCAGGCTCAATTCAACTCAAGACACATTTGTTAATCTGAAAAATGAGCATTAAAAATAAAGCAAAAAAGGTAGTTTTTATTTATAATTTTTTATTTTATATTAATAATAGCTTTTGTTTTATTTCTATATTATTTTATGACAATAGTTTTTATTTATAATTTCATATTTTATATTTATATTATAGAATAGCTTATTTATAATTGTTTTATTTTTATATTACTTTATGACAAGTTTTTATTTATAATTTTATATTCTATAACACTGCATATTAATTTCATATTGTTCATTTTATTTAGTAAAAACGGGACTGTTATTATCTGAACTTCACTGAATATATGTAACATGTGTGTAAAACTTTCCCTGTACATTGTATGTGGTTTCCTGTGTACATGTTGTTTCCTTGCATCTGACAGAGTGTGCAGCCTCTCAGCCCGGCCTGTGCCCTATGTCTTTATACACCCACAGCCTGCTCAACACACAGCACGTGCTCATTTTGTCAGTGCAGAAAAAACCAAAAAGACCCAATTAATGAAGGAAAGGGAAGAAATTTATATAAAATACGTAATTTCCAGAAGGAAGACAATGAAAGTTACAGTTATATATCTAGTATTTAATTTCCTTTGTAACAGATAACCAGCTAATCTAATTTAACAAGAAAGGAAAATCAAATTATTCATATCAAAAATGAAAAATGAAAAAGTCATCACTGAACAAAAATAAAGGAAATTACTTGAAACTATTTTGCCCAATTATATGCTAGCAAAACTGGTCACATAGGAAATAGATGAATATATAACAAAACTGATAACAGAAGAAATGAACAAATACCTACAAAATTATAAGATATTCAGATTTTTTAAAAAGAGAAAAAAATATCATATTCAAATAACCAGCATTTGAAAAAAAATTTTTGAATAAGCTTTAAATAAACTCCCAAAGGAAAACACTAAAGGAGCTGATGGATTTACAAGTGACTTCAGTCAGATATTCAAAGAACAACTGATTCCAACACATACAAACTGTTAGCAATGAAAAAAAAGAGGGTACCCTTCTAATCTCTTTCAGTGATGCAAACAGTATCAATACCTAAACTAGGGAGAAATAAAGGAGGAAAAAAAACACAACAGAGACCAGTATCTCTAATGAACCTTGAGGCAAAGAAATGTTAAATAAAATTTTAGCAAGTAGGCTCAACAACAGATAAGAAAAGTACACTATGACTTGTTGGGTTTGTACCAGGAATGCAAGGATGCCTTAACATAAAGAAGACTGCAAACATCATAAATAATATTATTGATATAAATAATAAAAACCACTTTATTATATAAGCCAAATGCTGAAAAGGCTTTTGACAAAATCTAGCATATTTTTCTATTAAAAACTCCAGAAAGGAGGCAGTTAGGTGGTACTGTAGATAGAACATCTTATCATTGATGCTCTGGCATCAAGAAGACCTGAGTTCAAATCTGATCTCAGACATCTGATACTTACTAACTTTGTCACCCTGGACAAGCTACTTAACCCCAATTGCCTCACCAAAAAACAAACAAAAACACTCTTAGAAAGCATAGGAATAAATAGACCTTTCCTTAATGTAGCAAATAATATCCACCTAAAGTCTGGCAAAAATCAGTGTAAAGCACCTACTATGCACCTGGCACTGTGCTAAGTGCTGGGGATACAAAAAGAGACAAAATTCAGTTCCTGTCCACAAGGAGCTTACAATTGTGCAAACAAATCCATACAAGGCAAGCTATGTACAGGACAAATAGGAAATAACAGAAAAAAAAGTTACTAGAATTAAGAGGGGTTAGGAAAGGCTTCCAGGAAAAGGCAGGATTTTAGTTGGGACTTAAAGAAAACAGGGAAGTCAATGAAATAAAATCAATAAAAATGATATGTAATGGAGAAAAGTTAGAGATCTTTCCAATAAGATCTGGGGTAAAGCAAGTAACAATGCCCACCGTCACCACTACTATTTAACATAGCACTAAAAATGCTAGCTGTAGCAATAAACCAAGAAAGAAAAATGGAAGGAATCAGCATAGGCAAAGAGGACATAAAATTATCTTTTTACAAATGATACAATAGCTTGGTTATTTAAAAAATTCAAACAATAAATTCAGCAGTTTTAGGATATAAAAAAATAAGTCCATATAAATCATTAGCATTCCTATTTGTTACCAACAAAATCCAAAAGAAAGTAGCTAGAAAGAGAAATCCCATTCAAAACCAGTATAAAGGTTATAAAATATTTGGGAGTTTATCTACCAAGATGCTCCCAGGAACTATATGACGCCAACTATAAAACACTCTTTACATTAATATAGACCTAAACAATTGGAGAAACGTTCATTGCTCATGGGTAGGTCAAACCAGTATAATAATAATGACCACACTGCCTAAATTAATTTATTTATTCACTCTCATACCAAATTACCAATGAAACATTTTGTAGGTTTTAACGAAATAATAACGAGCATTTACATAATGCTCACTGTGCCCCAAGTATTGCGCTAAGTGCTTTACAAAGAGAATCTCATTTGATTCTCACAACCCAGAAGGTGCTATTATTAGCCCCATTTTCAGGTAAGGAACCTGAGGCCCGACAAAAGTTAAGCAACTTGCCCAAGGTCATAAAGCTAGTAAGTGCATAAGGCTGGATTTAAACTCAGGTGTTCCTGACTACTACCTAGCTAATATAATAATATAGCTACCATAAAACAAAAATTTTAAGGGGGAACATGAGGTCAAGAATATCAAGGATAAAAATAAAAAAAGTGAGAAATCAGTGAGTCTGTCAATACCGGACCTCACACTGTATTACAAAGCAGTAACAGTTAAAACAACATAGTATTGGTAAAAAAAAAAAAAAAGAAAGAAATTAAATTTAAAAATAGGCCAATCAGTGGAACAAATTAGGTTTGAAACAACACAAAAATACAGTAGCATGGTTTTTGATAAACCCACAGACCCATTTACTAAGGAAAGGACTGACCTAACCCGATAAAACTGCCAGGAAAACTGGACAGGAGCGTACCAGAAATGAGGTTTAGGCCAAGACCTCACACCACACATCAAGATAAACTCCAAACGGGGTTTACGTTCATAGTTACACATGGCTGGACATAGCTGTTTGCATATTGTCTCCTCTGTTAAGGCCATGAACCCCTGGAGAGCAGGGAATCTTGTCTTTCCTTGCAGCCTCAGTGTCTAACACAATGCCTGGCCAGCACACGGTGACCAAAAAATGGTCAAAGGGCATCAAAAGTTCACTTTCCAAGGAAGAAATCCAAACTATCAACCAAAGGAAAATAACTGACACTGAAACAGCCCTGAGGTTCTGCCTCACACTCATCACGCTGGAAGCACTAAGGGAAAACAGGGACATTGACACATTGTTGCTGAAGTTATGAACTGGTCCAGCCATTCTGAGAGGCGGTCTGGAACTAGGCCCCAAAGGGACTAAACTCAGCTTTAGCCCTCCTGGGGAACACCCCAAAGAAAGAAGAAAAAAGCCCTTGGAGGGCAGAAGACAGCGACCTAGAAAGATGCCGGGGCAGAGAGCTAGAAATTATATACAAGATTCAGGTGTGTGAGTGTGAGTGTGAGTGTGAGTGTGAGTGTGTGTGTGTGTGTGTGTGTGTGTGTGTGTGTGTGTGTACACACTTGTACACATAATGCCCATCTCTATGTGTGAAACACATACACGATGTATTCCTAGCGGTTCCTTTAGTGGTGACAAAGAAGTGACCTCCCGTCGGGGAAGGGCCACAGGGTGGCGTGTGAATGCAGTGGGATGGCCGCGGAGGCAGCCGCGCCAGCTGCGATCACGGTCACGGCCAAGGCTGGGACTCGTTTGGGGCCGACACGTGCTTATGAAGAAGCTTTTATTGGGGGGGGGGGGGTATTGCTGTTGCTCAGTGTGGGGAGGGCAGAATGCACGCAAAAATAAATTTATTTCCAAAAAGCTTTCGTACATAAGGTGTCCTCCGGTAGAAGGTAAGCGCCTTGCGGGCAGGAGCCACGCTGCTTTTGTCTCTGTCTCCCCGTGTTGGCAGAATTTAACTGAACACCACAGATGAGAAAACGGAGGACCAAAGACAGCAGCCTTTTCTTTTGGGGGGGAAGACAAGGCAATTGGGGTTAAGTGACCTGCCCCTGGTCACACAGCCGGTTAGGCCAGGTTTGCGCTCTGGTGCTCCTGGCCCCTAGGCCCGCCACCGGGCAGTCCCCACTGCCCGTCCCGAGGGCCAAACCAGAAGGAGCCAGAAGGGCCGAGGCCGGGCCGGCTCCATCCCCCTGCTCTCCTCCCCAAGGTAGGCTGCCCCCCCCCCCCCTCCGTGTTCTCCCCCCCCGTGTTCAGTTAAATTCTGCCAACACGGGGAGCCCCCCCCCCCCCCCCCGCCCCCCCCCCGAAGAAAGAGGACCCCCCCCCCCCCCCGGTGGGCTGCCCCTCCCCCCAGGCCCGGTCTCACCCTGCCAGTGTCCCCGCAACAGCTCCAGGTCCAGAGCCAGGCTGGGGCCGGCCCCCAGCACCCACAGGCCGCAGAGCAGCAGCAGCAGCAGCGACGAGGCCAGGGGCAGCCCTCGGGCGGCGGGGCTCCCGGCGCCGCGCCCATCTCTGCGGGGGGCCATGGCCCTTCAGGGCCGGGCGGGCCCCGGGGCTGGCTGCGGGAGCAAGGACAGCAAAGCCTCAGTCTGGGAGCGCCGTGCCTGCCTCAGTTTCCTCCGGTGTGAAGTGCGCCGGCCGGGAGGGGGCTGCCCACTCTACGGCTGCGGGCCCGGCAGGCGCTCCCATCTCCGTGGGGACAGGGGCCCGCGGTGGGGAGGAGCGCCCCCCACCCGACGCCAGGGGGCCGCCCCTCCACGGGGAAACTCCGGCTCCGGTCCGCCCTCCCCGCCGGGCTGCCCGCCGTGCCAGCCCAGGCTCCCCACCCCCCCCCGCGCGCGCGCGCACACACACACACACACCCGCCATCTTGCCATGCCGCCCGGTAGGCGCCGCGTGGGGGCGGGACGCGACGGGCTCGACTCGGCTAGGGCTCGCCGGGGAGCGTCTGCAAAGGGCGGCTGCGGCGGCGGCAGGCAGGCAGGCCGGCTATTTAGGGAGCGTCTGCAAAGTGCAGGCCGAGAGAGAGGAGGCGGGGGAGTGCAGGGAGGAGGGAGGGGGAGGGGAAGGGGAAGACCGGAGGAGGAGGAAGAAAGAGGAGGGGAAGGAGGGGGAGGAGGGGGGAAAGAAGGCGGCCAAGGGCACAATGCTGAGAGGGAAGACCAGGTGGGGCTCAGAGAGGAGGGAGGGGTCCTCAAGGGCGCCGCCCCCTCCCACAGCGCACCTGGCACTGCACCTTCCGGGAGCCGGGGGCCAGTCCCAGCAAGCCCAGCCCCCTGTGACCTTGGGCCTCGGGGTCTCCTTGGTGGCAGGAGGAATGTTAATCCTAAAAAGCGGCAGGCGGGGCCAAGATAGCAGTCTGGAACTCCTCCCCCTTTCTCCTCCACCTCCCCCCAAGCAATCCCCCCTAATTCCCCTTAAGACAAAACAGAAAGCCACCTTTACACAACCCTCCACCCTTCTAAGCCCAGTGCACATGCCCCCACCTCCTCCTGGAAGCTTTCCTGGATGGGCCCAACCCAAAGTAAAATCCCAGAGCCAGATATGGAAGCAGCACTGACTGGAAGGCCCGGGGTTCCAATCCTACCTGGGAGGCTCACTACCTGAATGAATGGAATAGCATTCAATGACCACCGACTATGTGCCAGGCCCTCACCTGTGAAATTCAGAGATTGTCCTGGATGGCCTCTGACCTTCCTTCTAGCTTTTGAGCCATGAACCCCTTTCAGGAGCTTGGTGAGCCCAAAGGCCCAAAACCATCATCTCCAAGAAGCTGATTTATTTACTAATAAATTTGTATTTAGTAATTTAAGGCCTGAGAAACCTGGTTCTCTTAAGCTGTGAACTCTCCCTGCCCCAGGCCCCAAGTTTCAAAGGGTACCAATGTTTATTTTCTTCTACATTCAAAATCACAGAATGAGCTGGAAAGAACTTTAGACATGATTTCTAAGGTTAGGGAAAAAAAGTCAGGACAGAGTGACAGAAAAAAACAGGAGACCTGAGGTCAAGTCCTGACTGACACTGGCTCTGTGACCTTCCCCTGAGTCAGTGTCTTCCTCTGTAAAATGGATATAATAATAATAGCTTACAATACCAATCAAAACATCAAAGGGATACTTTGTAGAATTTGACAAAAATAATAATTCATTTGCAAAAACAAAAGATGTAGAATATCGAGGAAAACGATGAAAGGAAGCAGGGACAAATAGTATGGAATAACACTTCCAGACCTCCAACTACACTATAAAGCAGCAGTCATCAAAATGTCTGGTATTGGTTAAAAAACAGAAAGATAGATCAATGCACCAGATTAGACATGAGAGAATCAAAAGCAATAGAACTCAACAACACAGTTTGAGAAAGTGGGAAACATAAATTAACGAGGGAGAAATTCCCTATTTGATTAAGAAAATCTGCTGGGAAAACTGGAAAGCAGTCTGGTGGGAATTAGGATTAGACTAACACCTTATACCATATTTCACAATGTTCCTGGATATTGTTTGTCCTTTTGTAATAGAAATGTAAATTTATGTTGTTGCCATCTTTCTAAGATTGTATTGTGTAAGATTTTCCCTGCCCCTAGGCTTAAGTACACCTGGAGCCTGTGGTAGGAGGCTTGTTTTTCAGGAGATACTTTGTGATTGGGCAGTGGGGTCAAGAGGGTTGTTATATTCTCCGAGCCAGGAGAAGTCAATATAAACTCTGTTGTAAGGCTATGTTTTGGGGCTCACTTTGAAAAGTGTTCTGTGATTTGACCAGATGAGACTCTGGGCAGCCGTTGAAAGCCCCTCGGGGTTTGAAAACCCAGATGTTGATGCTTCCCTCTCTGGTAACTATAATTAGGTATGGATGTATGTAATGGTCAGACAGTTTGGAAGCCTGTCTGCTGAAATGTTTCTCTGTCTTGTAACTTCTGCTTGTAGCCTCTGTATACTCTGAAGTTTGGGGTGCTGACCTTTTTCCCGTAAACTAGGTAAATGATATATGTTTGATTGATTAAAGTAAGCTTGCTAACCCATTTTGAGTTGCTTTCCTTTAGAAAAGCAGATCTAAGAACCTGTGTTGGCAGCCACCCTGGGGTGCTTGCTGCTACACCTTTGTTTTTTAAGAAGGCTGACATCACGTGAATTGGATTTAAGTGAGGCAGCATTTCACAAAGTTTTCAGCCTCACTCTTCCAAAGTCATTGAGGTCTGGTGGCAGGACAAAGTCAAGAAGCCCAGGATGTGGTGAATGCCTGACCAAGCACCTGCTTCAACAGCCCTCATGGCCACTGAGCGCATCTGCCCTTCCTGCAGGGGGAGTCTTCATATGCTTGGGGAAGAAAACCCCCAACTCACCAAAGGGTGAGTCCTTGTAATGGTAATGGAATTTTGAATTGGAAGATCCCTTTGTGTTGGCAAAGGTAGCAGGTACTTAGCACTTAGTGACTGATCAAGCCTCTGTTGGGGAAACAGAAGGTATGAACTCCTGGCTCCTGTTGCTGACATAACAGGAAGGGTTTGGCCGAAACAGGAAGCTAATGCTGTGTATATAAGAAAAGCCCCAGAGAAGCAGAGTCAGGATTTCTTGGGACCAGCATCTGGAGGCAGAGCAGCTACAGAAGAATGGAGAACTGAGCCAGAATTTCCTGGGAGCTGGTGGTGGTGGAGCTTCTTCTGAACAGGAGCCCTGAGCCTGGAGCCAGGAGCCAGGAGCCAGGAGCCAGGAACCCAGGAGACTGAAGCATGACTGGGATGCTGAGACTTTATTTGTGGCTTGGTTGAGCCTTGAATTTCCTGGAGCTGAAATGGTGAAGGATCTGACATGGACCAGATGCTGTGAACTTCAGTGTGGAGCAGGACCTACCCAGAGAGCTGGACAAGGAACTGGGAGCTGTCTGCCATTGAACCCAGGTGACAGTCTGGTGAATCCAGGTAGAATCTGGGACCATGGAAAGGGATCCAGGGAATCTGAGAACAGGCCCCAAGTCAAGATAAAATGACCTCTCCTTGGGTACTGAGTAATTATGGAATTAATGTTTACTAGTGACCTAAGGGGTGGAGGGTTTTGTATATGATACTTAGTAATTGATTGCTGAATAAGTGACTGATTGAGTTAATCAAGACTTTTGCTCCAAGAGTGGAAGACTTTGACTATGAGACTACTGATAAGGGACTAATTGAGTTAATTTAAGAGTGACTATTTTACTTTGAGACTATGTTGTGAATATTATATCGTGATTTTCTGTGATAAATTGTAATATTGTGAATGCTGTACCTTGATTCTCTGTGAAAGTTTTGCTTTGATTTGTTATGGAATGGAGTGATCACTATACCGTGTAATCAGAACCTTAAAAGCTGTTCACAGCGGCATTCTTCTGGAAACCTGATTGTGTATGGCATTACAGTCCTCAACCCGGTTTACCCATGTACTGATTTAAACTACAGTTTAACCAGGGTGTGGCTGCTGTGCATGCTACATTTTCTTAGAGCTAGAGGTGAGTTGGATGAAGGTGGATACCAGAAATAGATGAGCAGCCCTGAAAAGCATTCAGCAAGTCCTCACACCAGAATGCTATTTCTCCCTAAACTACCCATGTAGGACATATTTCACAATATGTCCCAAATGGATACATGACCTTAATATTAAAGCATATTAAAAAAATCAGAAAAACATCATATCCCTCTCACAGCTATGAGTAGATGTATTCTTAACCAAATAAGAGATAGTCAATTATAAAAAGTAATTAGATTACTTTGATTACTTGTAAGTGAAACACTTCTGTACAGACAAAAATAATGCACCTACAACAAGGAGGGAAGTGATGGAATGGAAAAATAATTTTGTACCAAATTTCTCTGATAAGGGTTTAGTATCCAAGATAGATAAACTATTAATATATGTACACATATATATTATACATATAAATGAGATTAATAGCCATTCCCCAATAGATAAGTGGTCAAAGGACATGAACAATTCTCAAAAGAAGAATTACAAAATATTCCCAATGACATGAAAGAATGCTCCAAATCAGGAAAAAGGAAAATGCAAACCAAAACAATCCTGAGATTTCACCTCACACCCTGTAAATGGGCAAAGATGACAACAGTTAGGAGCACTCAATGTTGGAGGGGTTGTGGGGAAATAGGCACACTGATATATTATTGGTGGTGCTGTGGCAATCTTTTTGGAAATCCATTTGTAATTATACAGATAAAAGTACTGACTAAAAGGTCTCTGCCCTTTGACCTAAAGATTCTGTTACAAGAAAGTCACGATAAACACCAAAATATTTATAGTGGCATTTTTCACAAAAGACTTGGAAACAAAGAAGATGCCCATCAACTTGGCTAAACAAGTCTATCCGTTGTCTTAGAGAGCCTGGAGCACTAAAAGGTTAGCTGACAGATGAGGAAACTGAGGCCCATAAAGGGGGGCGGACCAACCCATGGTCACACAGAAGCAGAGTTGACACTACTCTAAATCCAGTGTTCTTGCCCACTACACTGGGAGGTCACTCACCTGGTTGGGCCAGTTTTCCCAGGAACACAGTCATGCCAAGTAATTATTTGTTTTCTCTGAATGTTTCTGCAGATCTTACCCACTGGTAACACACCTAAAGTCCAGGAGAAAGTGGTCTTAGACTTGGAGCAGACAATATGGCAAAAACCTAATTCCCAGCTCTTGGTTGCTGGAAGTTTTTTTTTCATGGGATACTCCTGACATTCCCTTTAGGTGTGGATAACTTTTTCTTTTCTTGGCTTGTGGAAAAGCACTGAATCTGCATTTCTTCTTGGAGTGTTGGCTCCAGAGGCAGGCACACAGCCAGCAGCCATTGCTGTCCCTGGCATGCCTCTATTAAAGTCCCAAATCCTCTGGACCTCCAATATTCACAACATTCTCCTTCATCCCAGTTGAGACTATCTCCTCCCTTCCCCCCTAAATCATTTCTTCCCAAATGTTTTGCTGGAATGAATCTCTGGGTCTGGAAATTGGGAAGGGACTTTAGACACCAATCAGCACTGGATGAATATACTAATTAAGCAATAAACTAAGTATCTATGATGCAAAGGCAAAAAACAGGCCTGTGCCCAAGGAACTCACATTCTGTGGAGAAGATACAACAATTTCATAGACAAGTGAACACAAGATTTGTAAATACAAAGTAATTTTGTCAGCAGGTTGACAAGGATTTATTTATAAAGTACCTACTATGTTCCAAGCACTGGAGATACAAGAAAAGGAAAATCACGGTTCTTTCTCTCAAGGAGATAATATTGTAATGGAAGAAGCATCATTTAGTCAGGGAGTTTTCAGCTTTTTTGTATCATGGACCCCTCTGGCAGTCTGGTGAAGCCTGTGGACCCCTTTTCTGAATCATATTTTTCAAGGCATAACATACATGGGATTGCAAAGGAAACCAATTATAGCAATTAAAAATATAGTTACTAATTTAAAATAAATTAAGAATTCCTCCTTTAGAAGAAAGGTGGTAGAGAGTGAGGTGGGGATGAGGGGGAGAAACAGGAAAAGTTTCTGGCAGAAAGCGAGCTCAGCTTGAAGGAAGCCAGAGAAGTTAGGGTAGAGGTGATGGGAGACAAAGTACTCCAGGTATGAAGTCAATAGATGGAGTGTGACCTAGTGGCAAGGTGAGGCAGGAAAGTTTTCTTGAAGCCAGAGGCACTTAAATGGGGTTTGTGAGGTAGCTAAGGGTTCCAAGAGGTAGAGATGAAGGAGAATATTCCGGTTACAATAATTAGTTCATTTTAAGCCTAGGAGGCAACAGAATGGCCACTAAGGTGAATTTGATCCTCTCCTCTTGAGTTTCAGGAAGTTTGTTTTAGAGGACAAGTTCTGAGTTCAGTCACAATTACTCTGAACCCCGAATTCTGAAAATTCCTAATATCCTTGCAGAGGCTATGTTCCCCCATTGCTCTTCAGGAGTGCAATGGAAATGTCATACACGTTTTAATCTCTCCAACCCAGAGATTGACACTCTCCCTCCTGGTTCTGAGATGGTTCTTTCTTTTATGCACTAAGACACAATAGCTTTGATTGAGGTGTACAGGTCCTGATCGAGCTTCCTGATTGTCTTTCTTTTTACTTGTTTAGCTTTCTCTGATTGTCTTTCTTTTTACTTGTTTTTGTCAGTCTTTGTATCCCAGCTGAGCAAAGTACCAGGCACATGGGAAGCTTTAATTAATGCTTGTTGACTTATTGACTGAATCCTTTGATTCAATCCAAAATTGTTCAAAGGTAACAAAGGTAGTTACTTTGAAGTGGGAGGAATGCCTGTTGGAGTCCTTCCCTATCCACAGGCAAGGGGAGAGCTATAGGGGTGTGAGATAGAAATCATAGATGAGGAACAAATGGGCCAGTTTGCTTGAAAAGCAGAGTGTGAGAGGGGGTGAAATATGAAATATCTCTGGAAAGAGATGGCTGGAACCATATTGTAAAGGGCTTTAAATACCAAACAGAGGGGTCTTCTATCCAATTCCTCTTTTTACATGGAAGGGAACCAAAGCTTGGTGCTGAGTCACTCAACTAGAAAGCATCAGAACCCAAATTTGAACCTAGATTTCTCTTACTACAATTCAACAAGCATTTATCAGGCACCCTCCAAGTCCCTGCCCTCAAGGAACTTACTGTTGCCTGGGAAGACAAAGAGAGCCTCCTGGCTGCAAATCCTCTGTGTGGTACTATTTGAGTTCTCTTTTCTCTCAAACTGGGGTGCCCTTTACCTTTGAATTTATTTTCTACAGGCATAATCAATACTCAATAACAATTAATATCTACTATTCCAGACCCTGGTTCTTTAACCCCTCTCTTCTTCTTCCTAGCTTATCTCTAGCTATTCTAGAGACTTTCTTCTAGCTATTTTTAAACTTGGTGGGTGAACCCACTGAGACATCAAACTATTATGGTTGGGTCATCTCTTTTGCTGATCATACATTTAATGATATTCCTTTCCACCACAATCTTGTGATCTTATTGTGAATATGCTGGAGAAAAGGAAAGGTCTGTGAGTGCAGAAGGCTGGAAATAGCATCTTGTTCTTTTCCTGCAGTGATTGGTTTTGCTTTTTTTTTCCCCTCTTCCTCTTAAAAATTTGTTGTTGTTGTTGTAACAAGGCATGGATCTCTGGGGAGAGGAAGAAGGATATGGGGGAAATGTAGGTGACAGCAAAACCAAAAGATATCAATAAAAGCAATTTTTAAAATGTGGAGACAGCTTGCATCTCTCAAACGACAATGAATAACTCTAATTTGTTACAAGGGCTTTCTTTTTGAATAGGGCAGGAAAAAGAAGGCAATTTTTGTTCATTGAAAAATTTTTATTTAAATTTAAAAATTAAAAAAAATTTAAGAGCAGGAAGGAAGCCCAGAAGGCATCTAATCCAATTCTCCAACCTACATTTTACAGCTGAGAAAGGTTAGATGATTTGCCAAGGTCACACAAAGCATCGTGAACCTGAGGAATGAGATGCTCACCACTGTACCACATGGATCAAAATATTATGTGTCCAAGAGAAGAACAAGGTCCTATTGACCGGCTATGGGCCCTTGAGTCATTTCCTCTTCTCGGGACCCCAGTTCCCTCATCTGTAAAGTTAGGGGGCTGGACAACGCTCTAAATCTCTGAACCCAAGATCAAGCAGAAGATCCATGCATTTGGAGATGAGCTGGGCTGGGGTCTTGAGTTCAAATACTGATTCTTTTCATCGCACATGACCTGGGTTACTCCCCTAGTGGCTTTTCTCTTCTGTCCCAGTCGGCTCCATGGGTGAACTTGGGCAAGTCCTCTCTGGGCCTCAGTTTCCTCATCTGCAAAATGGGGCATGGACGGGACGATCCCGATCCAAATCCCAAGGTCAGCTTTCCAGGAAGGGGTGGTCTCTGTGATATCGATGCTCCTTGGAGGGGAAGGAGGCTGGGGGTCAGGACCCCCGGGGGTCGAACGCAGACTTCCAGAACCAAGGGCACAAAGACCCAGGCGTGCCTGACCCCCATCCATCTCAAGACACGGAAACTGATTTGCAAAGTGCAACTGATTGAAGCCCGGGCCAGGCACGTGGCTCTCTCCCGGTCCCCGCCGGTTCCAACTGGCCCCCCCTCCAGACTCTCCCCTCCACGATTAGTCAGCAGTTGTGCCATGGCCCCAAGATCCCTTCCCCCATAGCTCCAGCTCGTCTTCGTCTTCGTTTTTCCTTGGGGAGGACTATTGTGGGACGGTCCCTAACAAACCCAGGATGGAACCATTCTCCCAATTTACGCCTCGCTGGGGAGTAGGATCCGTGACCGCCCCACCCCCGGGGACTGTCCTTAGAGGCGGCTCGTGGCGCTTCCGGAGACATTTAGACGCCCCCAGCCTCCCGACCCCACCCCCTCCGGACTCAGGCGAGAATTGGGTCGGAAACCCCTCCCCTCTCCTCACTCCGCCTCATTCGCCTCTTCCCCTCCCCCCCGCGGACCAATCCGAGTGGTAGAGCCCGAGGTTGTGCGGTCCGCGCCTGCGCAGTGCGGCGCCGAGAGGGCAAGCAACCGAGGGAGAGAGAGACGGACGTTGAGAGAACGAGGAGGAGGAAGGAGAGAAAATGGCGTCCACGGGTGAGTATGGCGCCGGGGCCCCAGGGCCGGCTCCGGGGTCTTGGGGCACGACGCGGCGGCGGCCGAGGGAGCCGAGGTCTTCGGGGATGAGGGCGCCACTGCCGGGGTCTTCTCGGGGGCTGGGAGGCGGCGGGGGGCGGTGGTGCTGGCCGGCCGGCCGCGGGCCGGGCTTGGGGCCTACCTTTGCTCTCCCCTCCCCCCCCCCCCGGGCGGGTGGGGTTCTGGGACCCTCCCCCCCCCCCCCCCCCCGGGCTCGCGGGCGGGTAGGCGGGGAGCGGGCCGGAGTATGGGGGGGGGGGCTCGGCTCGTTCGCGGCGGTGGCGGGGAGGGGGGCGCGCGGCGGCGGCGGGGGCGCGCGGTAGGAGGGAAGGGGGGAGGGCTTGCGCGCGCGCTCCCGCTGACTTGCGCCCGGGCTCGCGTTGGCCCGGCCGGGCCGCCGTCGTCCGCCCGCCGCCGCCTCCATTGTGTCCCCGGCCGAGGCCTCCCCGCGGCCCGCGCGCCCTTCGCGCCACGTGGGCCGGCCCCCGCCGGGGCCGTAGCCGCCACGCCCTTAGGATGGCAGCCCCTCGAGGGCTGGCGCCGCGTTATTGCCAGTGAAGGCTCCTCTGCGCGCCCCCGGCTTTGGTTCATTAGCGGTCTCCCGTGCTGGGTCCCGTTATTGTCAGCAGAGGAAAGGGAGGTGGCGAGGCCCCGGGGCCCGGCGGTCTTGGAATCTCTGTCCTCCGAGGAGCTCCCGAGGCCGGGCCTGCGCCCGTGGCGGCGGCGCCTTTGTCTGAGCCCCGGCTCTGGGGCAGTGACCCGCACAGGCCGCCCCGGGCCGGCTAATCCTCGTTGGCCTGGCCCGCAGCGCAGTGCAGAGCGCGCAGTTCCGGAGCCGGGGACGCGGGAGGGGGCCCGGGCGTCCACGGGGCTCAGGGACCTTTGCGAGAAACTAAATGGCAGGGCCTCGTGGGCTTCCCGACCCCGCTGGCTTAGAGTCGGAGGGAACTGGCTCGTAAATCTCAACTGTCTCCACGATTTTCCATCATTAGGAAGCATTCAGTTAGCTTCTCAGCTAATTTGTTTTAAAAATTAGCGAATTAGCAGGTGGGTAGGGATACCCAAACCCGAGTATCTAGGCACCTCAACTCAATGGCGTTTCCCTAGATTATTTGGAATCTTTGACCTAAAAAGAACAAAAGGCAGAGCGTATCTTGAGTTATGGTTAAGAAATCTTTGTGCTTTTCGGCCTCCAGGATTGTTGGAAAACCTGGGTTGATTCTAGAGAATCTTTTGGGCTTAAGGAAAGCTGTTGACTTATTAAGCTTTATGCATTAGTTTGAAATATAATTGCAGTGAAGGATTTTTCAAACACTTAAAAATAAGCCAACTCAAATGTAATTATCTGCTCCCTCCAAGTTTCAGTGTATTTGTTTTATTTCCTGGGATATTTGGAGCCTCTTAAACTTAGTGGGAGGGGACCGAGCAGACGTCACCAAGCTTAGGTTGCTGCTAAACACTTCCCTGAGGCGCAGTCTGGGTTCTTGCATCTGGCCTTTGGTTCAACAAGTAAAACCTGGGTCTTGGATACAGCCCTAAGTAAGGTGTGAGTGACTCTAGAGAGAAACCTTTATGTGAAATGCACAAAGAACTGTAGTGGGGAAAGTGATTTTCTTTGCACCCTTTCTGCCTTTATCCTTCATGACTTTGGAAGAGGAATTGCTCGAAGGGGGAAATAGATTTTGAAAACTTCTTCCCAATCCCAGTATGTAGCATAAGGTTTTGATAGTTAATCAGAAGATATCTCTATCTTTGGATTCAATCAGTATGAATGGGTGGGCAATAGTGACTCAATGAAAACTTGTTGCCATTAACTTGTTTAATTTAGTCCTCTCCTTTGCTCTACTGGGGGGGGGATATCCCCTGCTAAAAATTTCTTATTTATCTAGTCTGACTATTGTTTTTGATAAAGTAAACTGAATTGATTAAAACTGATTAGAGGTGTCTTGTCCATCCCCAATTTTAGGGTCTTCTGCTAAGTGAGATTGAATTAGAGCAGACATTTTTAACAACTCTTTTGGGTTATGGTCCCCGTTGGTACTTTTGTATCCCTTCTGAGAATGTTTTTAAATGCATAGAATGAAACAGGAAGCCAGATACATTTGTAAAAAAAACAAAATCTTATGTATGTGGACCCCAGATTAAGGACCCTGGGACTAGATGATCAACAGAGAGATTTTCTTTCAGTTCTGAAGTACTGTTTGTGTAGACATTATTTTCGTCTTAAGACTCATACACGATAGTAGTAACAGCTAGCATTACTATAGAGCTTCTGTGTGCCAGACACTCCGATGGGCCCTTCACAAAGGGGCCTTATCTCCTTTGATCCTCACAACATCGCTTCCAAGGAGTGGGTAGGCTATGCTGTTGTTATCCTCATTTTACAGATGAAGAAACTGAGGCGGAAAGGAGCTCAGTGCCTTGCCCCTGACTTGGGGCCTAGTACTTTAGCCCCCTAGCTGCCTCAGCTTGTTGTAATAGTCCCGTTGTCTGAGTCTGAAGACAGTAGATGGTGTGTACATTTATGACAAATCTGAAAGCCTCTGTAGATTTGATTAGTATATAATACGATTAGTACATAACCACAGTAGAAGCTGGGGAACATTTTGTGTTTGTGATGTGTTGTGCCTATGGAAAAAACTACATTAAATACCATGGGACTTAACTTTTCAGCATGTTTTGCTAAATTTTCTTATCAGAATTTTTTTTATGATACTCTGAACATCTTTTAAGACTTCAACAATAGCTTTGTTAATTTAATGCTTACCATGCAAAAAATGCACTTGTAAAAATATAACTGAGATGTTGTTAGTGATTTCCACATTGATGCTTTGGTGGAGATCACTGATTGGGTAGTTAGTTTTAAATGTGACTGTAGTGGAAATGTTTGATTTTTAGATTATTTTGTTTGGTTAGATGGAAGAAAGTTTGCCCCTAGGAAGGATAATAGTGTAGTGTTATTGGAAATGCTTGAGATTTCATTGAATAAATTGATTTCTATTGTAGGTAGCTTAGGCAGATGAGGAGTCAGTTTCTGAAGAAGTAAGTATAGGAGGAAAAGATGAAAAGTTACATATTACATACTGCAAGATAAACAGACTTGAAAGATGCTGAAAAACTTGAGAAACATTTCTTGATCTAGGGCAAAGGATTTAGGTGGACTAGAATCCACAAAGAGCAAAACATGTTGCCTTTGAGGGAACAAATCTCTATCTTTTACAAGAGTAGATAGACTTTTTTGTTTCAGCCCTAATAGCTGTGCTCTCCTTAGAACAAAATGTACATTCTTCCTTGTTGAGGAAAATACTTATTTGCTTGACAGGCTGTTTTGCAGTAGTTCTTATACTTAGCTTATTTTTAAATCCATCAAGCTCCAAGTTCCCACCTTTGTTTTAATAGTCCACTTAAAATTTATTAACCCAGCCTTTCTATTTTTCCCCCTCATCACCTCAACAAGACAATCATTTCTCAATAGAAATTACTTTTTCTTATTGCACTGCTTTGCTTGCTGGTAAGGCTGGAAAAAGAATTGCAGATTTAGGTTAACACTGGTGGTCTTTGTAAGACAAGTTCCACTGGTGAGAAGTGAGACAGTTATCTGCCAGAACGAGACATCCCAGGGCGGCTAGGTGGCACAGGCGCACCTGCCCTGGAGGTGGGAAGACCTGAGTTCAAATATGGCCTCAGACGCTCAACCCAGAGCTAGCCCTGTGAGTGAGTGAGTGAGTAAGTAAGCAAGTCGGTTAACCCCAGCTGCCCTTCAAAAAGCAAACAAACAAAAAACCAGCAACAACAAAAGAATGAGACGTCCCACTCAGAATTCTTTGAATTACCTCTAGACTATTTACAATTACTGGAAGGTTAGTTTTAGTTTTTTCTAAAAAGATTTTCTCCCCCAAATGTTTACATACTTCAAAAGATATGGGGACCATCTATTGGGGTTTTGTTGTTGTTTGTTTTGGTCTTTTTGGTGGGGAGAGGGCAGGGCAATTGGGGTTAAGTGACTTACTTGCCCAAGGTCACACAGCTAGCGTTTGGGCTCTGAGGTCTGATTTGAACTCAGGTTCTCCTGACTCCAGGGCCACTGCTCTTTGCCTACTTTGCCGCCTAGCTGCCCTGCATCTGTTAGTTTTTAATAAGGTTATTGTTGTTAGGGAAAGTGAAACACCACCCCAAAAATGTGTAACATCACAAATGAAAGATTTATATAAAAACTTGTCAAAATTATGATGTCTTTGCTTCCCTCTATATGTGCCAAGCCTGGTGCACTTAACCAGTATCTCCTTGCCTGGGGTTATGAAGCAAGTTAGTGTCTGAGGCCTAGATTTTTTGAACTCCTGGCACTTTCTGATTACAGGCCCAGCACTCTATCCCCTGATGACTGCTTTCAGGATCATGAGCTCCTCCTAACTGAAAGGATTTTAGAGATCCCTTAGTCTAACTCTCTCATCTGTGGGTAAGGAAATTGAGACGGACCCATGATCACTTAGGCAGGAAGCAGCAGACAGGATTTGAATCCCTATCATCTGACTCCAAATGCAGTGCTTTCTCTACTCTTTTCTCTCCTCACCTGCAGTTTGAATTGGGGTTGGGGGGGCAACTCATACACATTAGTTCTCTCAGACTCAGTTTCCTCATAATAAATACCTGCCTCCCAGGTCAAATGAGATGTTTGTGAAATGCTTTGCAAACCTACAGTGCCATTTAAATGTCCTGGCTTTAATGGTTGGTTGCTCTTGCAGACCAGAGGTGTGCATTTGAGATCTGTAGTCAAGTCAGAGAGCAATTTTTCTTGTTAGGCCCCATGGCCTTGGCTTTAGAAACTGGTACTGTGTTTTGTACAGTTGAGCTAACTCACTCAGAATTTAAAAATGTTTAGTGATATTTATTTTTAAAGCCTCTTAGCAACTCCATTTTTAGTGTGGCATATGAAAATATGATCATTTTGTTGCTTGTTACTCTGTGGGTGAACCCCACTCCCGGAATCAAGGCTTCCTCCTGATACTTGACTTCCTTTCCTGTTTTTCTGTCTTCATCTCTACTGACCTTTGCTTTTTTTAACCTATTCTTTTCCTCCTTTTCTCCTCTAGACTATAGTACCTACAGTCAAGCTGCAGCCCAGCAGGGGTAAGTAATGTTCATCTCTCTATTACCATAGATGATAAAAAGGGCCCTGCACACTATTGTCTTGCCTTTTGTCCCCCAAAACACCACCCATCTGTAATGATAGAATCTTGGCCTTTGGTATATTTAGTATTTGCCCTCTATCTCTCTTTACAGCTACAGTGCTTATGCAGCCCAACCAGCTCAAGGATATGCACAGACTACCCAGGTAATCTTGACACCTACTTATACTTAATAGATGTTCAAGGTAAAATACAGAGGTCAACCTTCCTGGAATTCTTTTTACCACGCTGTTTCAACATGGCAGGCAGAACATATAGACTTTTGATTTTACATCTGAACTTTCTTTAGACTGATTTTGAAAAAAATACGTAGTTTTTTTTCCCCTGGATTTGTAATATCCCTGTGGTCATCAATATACCTTGGAATGATTTTGTTTGTAGAAGTGTTAATGTAATTGGTCTACAACTGTAGGCAAATTACTCTTTGAACCTCTGTTTCTTTGACTGAAAAATGGGGATCATAATGCTTCAGAATCACAAGCACTGGAAGGAACCTTGGGTACCTAACCAAGAGTCTCCGGTACAGCATTCCTTAAAATTAGTTATCCAGCCTCCACTTGCAAACCAAGGGGGTCAGGTTTGAGGCATCTCTTATTAATGAGAACTTGTTCTTTACATAGAACTGAAGTCCAACCTTCTGCACCTTCTGTTGATGGCTTCTGGTTCTGCCCTTTGGGGCCAAGGAGAAGATGGGGAATCTTCATGACAGCCCTTCAAATATTTGAATGTGGCTATCTTGACTCCCTCTTCTCTGAGCTAAACACCCCCATTTCCTCCAACCAATCTGGGTATGTTCTGCTCCTGAGTCCCTTGATCATCCTTGTCACCCTTTTTTTTTGGATACTCTTCAGCTTATGATGTTCCTCAAATAGGGCACCCAGGTGATGACAACAGACATTTATATTACTTGACCCTCCGTTATTCTGTGGAGGAGGTATGAGAACATTATCCAGGTTCCCAGGTGGTTTGGCCAAGGCAGAGTATGTCAGGACTGTCACCTTTTGGGGGATGCTATGCTTTTCTTCAGTCAGTTGTTAAGAGCACATTAGGTTTTTCAGCTGCCATAGCCTCCTGTTGACTCTGAGCTTTGAGTGGTCAAACCACCACCAGCACACAGACACAGACGCACACACCCCTGCCTCCTTATCTTTTCCAGAAGAATTTCTATCTAATTGCTTCTCCCATCTTGTACTTGTGATGTTATTGGTCCTGAGTGTAAGACTTAGCAGTACGGTCTAGCAGGTAGATTGTTGGCCCTGGAGACGCACCCCTCCTGGGCTGGGGGAAGCAAGTGCTGCATAAGCTGGGAAGCTCTTTCACTTACAAAGTGAACTGGTCCTTTTTGTATTTGCATCCATCCTTGACTTTTTAGGGTCCTGTCAATCTAAGTTTAGCAGTCACACCTGTTATTCTTTGGACATCCAAGGATAATACCTCTCAGCAAGGCCAATCAGGTGTTCACTCACTACTAAGTTTGGCTTTCAACTCCTTGTTGGTCATTTTTGTTCTCTGTAGTCCAGAGACTCATAGGCAAGGGTCTTCTCCCTCTTTTTGAGTATTGGCCTGATCCCTGCTTTGGTCCTCCCCTTTTTCCCCAGTCTAATTATTGGGAAGAAATGTGAGCTGTTAAACCAACCACAAGTGAAAATGTCCTCAAACAGGAAAGCTTGTGGAGTGATAATGTTACAGAACTCTCCCTCCCCATCTTTTAAAGTCTAGCACCAAATTTGAAATGTCTGTGGCATCAGGCTAATGCCTGATACTGCATCCTGAAAACCTATCCTAGGTACAACCATGATGTACTGACTGGAAATTCTTGTATAGCTGGTCATTCCAATTAAGCCAGTAAGAATGGTAATGCTCAGAGCCAAAAGAACAGTTAATTCCTTGCCTATTTTTAACTATTATTGAATGTTCTAGTTCAAAAGATTGTGCTCTTCCAGCTGACTCGTTTTAGTAGGCTCTAGCATGTTTTCACACTCATTTTCTTTGAAATGATTATAACTGTAAGAGTCTGTGCTTTTCAGTCAGATGCATGCCTAGGTGACCAAAATATCCTCTGGTGGACTCACACTCACTTTCATTCCCTCTCTGGGCCTTTCTTCTGTCATTTACTTCTGTCTCCTGATCCAGCTCTGGCAGGCTGACACCTGGGTCCTCATTACTCTCCCTTTGGGCTCCTTTCCTGTTTCAAAGTTAATTTGAAGTTTGGCTGATGAAAGAGCTAGGGCCTTTAACTTTAAGGGCTCAGGTTACCAAAATGTAAGAAATTGAGTAAGGGATAACAAATACTCATTCATGTCTGCCTTGGAGATTTCACCTTATTTGCAAAGTGTGGATTAAATGACTGGGCTCAAGATCCCCCTGACAGCTCTCGTGTAGCCCTCCTTCCTAGAGAAGAGCTTCTCTGGACTTTGTCCTTCAGTGTAGCAACTTAGGAACTGAATGGTGGCCTTCCAGGGCTTGGCTGGAGCTGTGATACTTACCCTGTGTGGCCTTTCTCTTTGGGACAGGCATATGGGCAACAAAGTTATGGAACCTATGGGCAACCTACTGATGTCAGCTACACACAGGCTCAGACAACTGCAACATATGGGCAGACTGCATATGCAACCTCTTATGGACAGCCTCCAACAGGTAAGACCTGTCAGATGGATCCTTTTCCTCCAGCCTCCATCCATTAGTCTAGTCTTGGCTCAAGGCTAAGTTGATAAACTTGTGTGGTGGTTGGGGAGAGAACTTTTTTTTTTTTTTTTGTACTCTAATCAAAATGTGTAGCTAAATTCTAGGGAAGAGAAAGCCACCCTTTAAAAATCTTCTTAGAGCATTTTGGGTACTGGCTCATGGCTTTGGGATTAGGCTGCTATGCAGAATGTTCCAAGGCTGCAGTAACACTAAGGAGAGGCAGACATCTGCTGATGCTCTAGCTGCTTTAAAAATCAAAAGGGTTCGTTAAGCTGGCGGCTGACTTCATTTGGTGGTGCCCCCTCTACTTTGTGTTTTGTGCTTTCCACAGTAGAAGGGGCCAGTACAGGTTTGACTTTCCTGCCCACTCTTGCATGCCTGAGGAGTGCTTTGTCATCTTGTCTAACCCTGTGATGTTAATGAACCTTTTAGGTGTCTTCTTATGTTTATCCTTAAAACCTAACACCATACCACATCACTCACAGCAGCTCTAAAAAGTGCTCTCAGGTGCCATTTACAAACCTGTGTGTTTTCGCTTTGCTTTGGGGAGGGATTTCTTTTCTTTTTTCCTTAAATATAATAGTAGTTGCCCTCTTCCCTAAGGTATTTCATGTGATGATTATCCAGCTGACTTCTATTCTCTAAATGGCAGACTGCATGGTTAGACATGTTCAGAGAATCAAACTACCACTCTGCCTGGTCCTTGTTTGTCTGTGATTTCTAGTCCAGACATACATTTAACTTGGTCTTCATCAACTTGGTGAGTTTAATTTTGGGTCCACCTTCAATCATATATATGGCTGTTTTGAGGATCTAAAAATAAATTCAGTAATTAGAACAAATTATATTTTGACAAGTTTGGATTAAAAGTGGAATAAATGAAAACTTGTGGTACACAATATTTGTTTCTGCCCAGTTTTGAGCTAACATTTCTGGCTCCTCTTTTATGTTTGTGTACAAGGTACTTAAATCCATACTGTGGGCCCAGTGCTGTTTCTTTGGGTATCAAAGAGAGGAGCACTTTGTGATCTGCTAGTTGGTGTGTGGCTGAAACCTTGAAAACATTCACTGCAGGTTTTCCCCAGTGATTGTTGCAGTTGGGGGAAGAACTTGAATAAATGGGTCATATTTCCTATCGCTCTGTGTACTTGAAGTTACTAATTTGAAACCAAGTTTTGTTTGAATAGGAATGGAAAAGTATAGGCTTAATTTCCTCCTCCATTGAGTCTTTATCTAGACTTCCCATATGTTTATTGACTTGATGAGCCATGCTCTGGGGTTACCAAGACAAAAGGGAAACAATCCCCCCAAAGGAGTGTAATGTAATGCCAAAAGAAAGGCAACTTCCCAAGGTTCAGAATACCAGCATAGGTGCTCTCCATTTTATTCAGTGACCCACCAAGAACAGAGAAGATCGAAACTTGACATCATTCAAAATACAGCATTTACTAAGGGTGATTAAATAATCTCCAAGGACTACCCCACCCCTTGACCTTCCATTCATTCAATCAATTACAAAGTCCCTGGTCTAAATACTTCTCCACACCTAGGCTATACCTTAATTTGTCAATCACAGAGCACAAAAAGGTCAAAAGTTCCCCACCCCTGGATCACAATTGAATCTACCCCAGAGTTACATCAAGTCCAAGCACAGCACTTAATACCCAAATGGAGATCTTTTCTTCATCTTGACCCGAGGCAAGTTCTCAGCAATCTTAGTTCCTGGGGAGACAAGGCTACAAGATAAATTGCCAGTCCCTTCATTAATTCATCCTCTGTCAGTAGAACAGTCCTAGAACCCCTGAAAACCCTCTCCCAGGATTTCTGTAAACATAGAACAAGAAAATCCTTCTTCAGGGCTTCTGAACCAACAGAAAGGTTCCAAGACTTCTGCAACAACAGCACTTTCCTTCACCAGTGGACAGTATTCATTCTGTCTGCAGGACAGTCTCCAGACCCCTGCAACAACAGCACTGTCCTTCACCAGTGGACAGTATTCACTCTCTGTCTGCAGGATGGTCTCAGGGCTTCTTAACCAAAAGCCAGGTTCCAGGACTTCTTCAACAACAGGACTGTCTTTCACCAGTGGACAAATCTGGCAAAACAACATCAAAACAGACAAAGTACCAGCAAAACAGCCATGTCTCCTCAGTCCTTGGCAGCTCAGGGGGCAGGTCTCAAAAGTCCAGGGCAATTCAAAGTGGCCCTCAGCAATCCTTCTCAGTCTCTCTCTCTGCCTCCACGAGGTGCTGCTTCCAAAAAGATCTTCCGCCTCTCTCTAGTGTCTCTTCAAATCTACTAGTCACTAGCTCCTCCCAGTTCAGGATTTTCTTTTCACATCAACAAGTCCATCCCACAGGTGGGATTAACAAGCTCTGGGTTTTAACACAATCAATTTGAAAACCAAGCCAATACAGGGGAATCTGTAATTGCCATTACTATCACAAGAAGCTGGCCATCTGAGGGGCTAGTGTAGCATATACACATGTACACATATACACAAATACAGACGACCGAGGGTGGGGGAGAGTGAGTACATGAGGTTCAAAAAGGGCAGTGGTTACAGGCAGAGAACATGCTCACATGGGAAAGAGGGAGTTTTGGGAGTGGGGAATAGCTCGTAGTTAAGGTTGATAGGAATGAAGAGTTCCTGTAGGCGATAGGATGAATGTGAAGTCAGTCTGTAAAGGTATTGGGGAAGGCCTTGAGTGCTCAGGATGAGGCAGTGGGGAGTCCCCAGATTTTCTCAATGGGTCAGTGACAGAGTCAGATTTCTGCTATAGAAATTCTCTTTGACACAGTGCTCTAGAGGATGGATGGGAGAAGGCAGAGACGGGAATACCCAGGGAGATAAACTAGCGCAGGGGTGAGGTTAACAGAGACTTGGTTTAGAATTAGAGTCATGTCAGTGGTGAGAAGAGAGGTAGACAAAGGCTGTTGGAGACACTACTTCCCTCGCTGCTACCCTCCCTCCCCCAAAACATATTTATAGTGTCTCAGTTTTGGTACTTTCCCCTTCTCTGTTGTCCTTCCAGTAGAAGGTAAGGCCTTTGAAGACTGGCTGCTCTGAGTTTTTCTCTCTGGCTCCATAGCATCTACTGTGGTGCCTTGGAACGTTGTCAATGTTTACTATGTTCTTGTTCAATTGAATTCACTTAAGTGGAGGATGAGGGAGATGGAAGGGATAAACCTGGCTATCTGATAAGATAGATGTACCCACTACAGAACTAGGCAAGAGCCCAGAATCATGGGCAGGATCAATTCTTTGTAGGTTATGAGAAGTTTGAAATCCCTATGGGACATGTAGGATGAGAAAGCCAGCAGGAAGCTGAAATGGATTTCAGGAGAGACAATAGAGCTGGAGGTTTGAGGCGCTAGTGTGGAGATACTGAAACACTGGAATAGATGAGATCACTAAGAAAAAGGGGATAGAGATTATTGATTGAAAGGGAGCAGCAGTTGGACAGGTTTGATGCTAAATCCAGGGAGCCACGTCCCAAAAGAAGGGGGAAGGTGAGGAGAATGTCTAGGGAGGAGGGGATGGTTAATTCTTGAAAGATAAGAGCACTGAGATAATGCTGTGGGCATCAAGCAGTTAGATCTCTAAATTTGGAGACCACTCATGGTCAGATGGTTAGACTAGAAGCCACATTGCAAGGGTTCAAGAAGTGATTGGGTAGTGAGGGAAATGAATGCGGTGTACTTGATTCTCTTAGGGAGCTTAGCAGAGAGGGACTCAACTTAAGGGACTGTAGGGTCAAATATAGGGCTTCCTAAAGATGAGGTGTAGACAGTGGGGCAAGAACTAATAAATTTGGGGGACGGTGAATGAGTGAATGACTTCAGGGGGCAAGCCTGTAAAAGAGATGGGAAAGAATGGGATTAAGGGTCAGGGTTGGGGCTTTGCCTCAAGAAGAACTACTTCAAAGACTCTTAATGGAGGAGATGGAGAGAAATGGGGTGCAGAAGGGGGAAGAGGGGCTACTCATAATGGTTGGAGCTTTGTCAGTCAAGTGAGAGGCAGGGATTGGGGGGGGGGGGGGGATCGAAGACTTAGAAACCACAGGAAAAAGCCTCAATCATGACCAACCAACCCAAGAATCTTGTGTAGCAACGAGTGCCAGTTGGACTTATAGAGCATTGTATTGGACCCAACATGACAGAGTTGATAGCTCAGAAGAATGTGCAGTTAGGGTTAAGAGGGGTGCTGCTGACAGGCTTGGGGTGGGGCTCCCTTGTAAGGCTGAATTTCCCAAAAGAGCACCAGGGTGGCTGTGCTCCGGCGAGGCTGGAATGATAGTCTTCTAGAGAAATGAGAGGCCCCAAAGAGCCAAGATCATGAGGCATAGGAGAGCTGCATAGAGCTCAGGAGGTTAACTGAGTACGGGAAAGAATGTGAGAATTACAGTAGTTAGATATGAATGGCTGTGCATAACTGAGTTGTTTCTGGTTGGCTTTCAAAAGTTTTAAAAATTCCTTTGGCCTCTAATTTTGTTTCTACTTAGATTTAAGAGCCTTCCCTTAAATCTCTAAATCACAAGAAGGTACTAGACTATTTGAACTGATTTTAGGCAAGCTGTTTAATAATTCTAGGATTTTATTTATATGAGTAATTCTCGTGTTACAGGTTTTCCTGGCAAATTTTCTCACCATTTTATTCTATTATTTTGCCTAATTAACCATGATTTCTGAGAAAACTGGATGTCTTAGAGTGGGGTGGTGTTTTAAATTTCTCCATTCTCCGAAATATAGAAAAGAATGCTCATACTGCCAAGGAAAGTGTTAGTAGTCTGTTAGCATGGGACTAAACAGCAGGGAAAGTAAGGTTAGATATAATGCAGTATCCTACCCTTTGATCCCACAGCACTGCTTGGTCTATATCCCAAAGACATCACCCCTAAAAGAGAAAAGGACTATTTGTACAAAAATATTTATTAGCAGCTCTTTTTGTGGTGGTCTAAAAATTGGGAATCAAGAGGATACACATCAATTGGGGAATGGCTGAACAAGCTGTGGTATATGATTGTGGTGGAATATTATTGCACTATAAGAAATGACAAGCAGGATGATTTCAGAAAAACCTGGAAAGACTTACAGGAACTGATACAAAGTGAATAGAACCAGGAGAACATTGTACACAGCAATACTTTTTGATAAAGAACTGTGAATAACTTAGCTATTCTCAGCAATATAACAATCCAAGACAATCCCAAAGGACTCATGATGAAGCATGCTGTCTGCCTCCAGAGAAGGGAGTGATACTGTTTGAATACAGATTGAAGCAAGCTATTTTTTATTTTATTTTTATTTGAGTCTTGCACAAAATGACAAATATGGAAATGTTCTACATGATTGCACACATATAATCTATATCTGCTTATGGGCGGGGGGGGAGAAGAGAGGGAGGCATATAATTTGGAACTCAAAATTAAAAAAAAAGATTATTAAAATTGTTTTAACATAATTGGAGAAAAATAAAATAATATAAAGAAAAAGAATAAAGCTCTTTGAATAGATTTGCTACATAGTTAAAAAAAAAAGATGCAGGATTTTATTTACTCTAGGTGACTGTTCTCTGTGCCAGTAAAGAATATAGTCCTCCTCTTCACCTTAGGTTTTTGTAGTTGTGTGACCCCCAAAACCCCAAACAAAACAAACCAACTGACAGAGGTGGTACAGTCACTTGCTAGACTCATAATCCAGACCTTTCCAGTTTGAGAAGAGTAGCCAGAGTTTGTAAGTCCATTGGCCTAACTCAGGGTCATTTCTAGGTGACATTGAAAGAGGATTTCATGGAAGATAAAGAATCAGGGTTTTCCTAAATAGACGCAATTAGTAGCCTTAGTTTGATGGTTTTGTTAATGCCCCTTATTCTTTTTCCCTCAAAGTCTTTTTGGTTTTGTTAGTCTTTGCCATTTCTGTTTCTGTAATCATTTTGCTCAGCTTCTAAAGATTAATAAGGATAATTATCTTAGTCTTTCACCATAATCATTCGGCAAAATAAGGCACTAAACTGCTGCTGTGCACTTTGATGCGATAAATTAATTTCTGGTAAAATGTCATTTCTTTAGATTGCTTTCCTTATAAAATTTGTAGAGGGCTTGTCATGGTTGGTGGGAATAGAGCTGTAGGAGTGACAGGTTAAGTGGAATTGTGTTCTGGCTAAAATGAAATCAGTTTGAACTTGATATGATTTGATTTAGGACTCTCCAAGCCCACAGACCTGAGAAATTGATTATTGCTAGCATGTCAGCTTTGAGAAGATCTCATGGCTTAGTACCTGCCTTTTCCCCCAAAATATGTTGCCACTGAACATCCTGCATCTCAGGAAATAATTGTGTGTGGGAAGGACCCAGTGAGGGTGGTGACTGGGGGCTTCAGTGGCGCAGGTGCTGCAGAGCTCTTGGCCGCAAAACCCATTCAGAGATAAGACCTGGTTTATGAGAACAGAGAGCACCCAGGGTAGAGGTAACTGAAGGCAGGGAGGTCAAAGGGTGACATCACCAGTGGGGCAAGCTTTCTTGACAACGTGACTGGGAAGAGCAGAATTAGAGTAGCCTGGGAGGAGTGAGTCCTAAGTGTTACTGAGCAGTGGAGTGGAACACTTAGGTAAACTTAGTTTGGAATCTCAAACAAGGTGGGTTTTTTGATGATATCTATTTGCCTTTTAGTGATGTTTCCAGGTTTCAAATTCTTATTTAGAATCTTTGTCAGATTTCCATGTGGTTTGCTTTTACTTTTGGCCTCCTTACTCTAGTATCAGTGTATGTTCTGTTGCCCAGTTTTCTGTCCATCATTCTTCATGCTTGAGTTAGCCTTTCTGATTTTTTTTTCCTTTTTGAAGGTGGGAAGACAGGGCAGTTGGGGTTAAGTGACTTGCCCAAGGTCACGCAGCTACTAAGTGTTAAGTGTCTGAAACATATTCGAACCCAGGTCCTCCTGACTTAGGGCCTGTGCTCTATTCATTGTGCCCACCTAGCTGTCTCTGCGACTCTCTGCTTTTTCTAGATTTTTTTTTGGTCATAGCTGAAATCCAAACCACTGTTTTTATAATGTTTAAGTTGTCAGTCTCTTCAGCTCTAACATTTGAGGGTGGAAAACTTGCTCTCTGGAATTTCCAGAATATTTCATTTAAAACTCCTGCCATGACCACTATTTGGCAGTGCTAGAATTTAAGGAAAGCAGTTAAAATGAAATATTATTAGCCTTACATGTATGTTTGAACTAGTGACCCAATTGAATTTTTTGTTATTTTCCTCAATAAGTGCTTTAGAATGTGCTGTTACTTTCCTTTCTTCTCTAGGCTTGGCATTCTTAAGGATGTCAGTGTTTTGTTTGTTCCATAATAACTCAGTAATTAGGAAAAATGGTAGTGACTACTTTGCAAGGACAGAAAAGCCAAGAAAGTAAAAGTTAAAACAGGCAGATTCTGTTGTCATTTGGAAGTGCAGCCGAGAACTGCATCATCAGGAGAGAGGATAGGATAGAGTCTTAAAAGAAACAATCATTCTTCTCCAGGAATAATTGTAGGAGAAGACTTCAAAATTTTGTACTGAAAACCTCACAGTACCCAGGATCCTTGTGTTGAGCTGTGTATTTTTTGTGGTCATTTTTTTGTAGTACATGATGGATTTTTCTGGTTGGCTTTTTTATTGTTTTGTTTTGGAGGGGGGAACCACGTAACATTGTAAATGTTAAAACTTGGGCACTTAAGAATTGGCCGCCACGTTAGTAGCCCATTCACCAGGTGCATTGATAATAACTTTAGTGCAGGAGGGGGACTCTTAAAAGACCATTGAGCCCAATTCCCTTCACTTTGTCCATGAGCAAACTGAGACGAGGCCTAGAGAGATGAAGCCATATGCCCAGAGTCTTCCTGACACAGGCCCACTGTCCTTTCTGCTGTCCTAATCTGCGGATTCTACAAGTCTGAGTTGGCTCTTGTTTGTTGCAGGTTATACTACACCAACTGCACCTCAAGCTTACAGTCAGCCTGTCCAAGGATATGGGACGGGGGCCTATGATACCACCACTGCTACAGTTACCACCACCCAGGCATCCTACGCAGCACAGTCTGCATATGGCACCCAGCCTTCTTACCCCACCTATGGGCAGCAGCCAGCCACCGCCGCACCTGCGAGGTAATGACATGCTTACCTGTCTCTATAAAGCACCAGCATTAGACCCTTAGAATACTGTGTGCTTTGGGGGTTAGAGAATAGACATATTGGTTAATTCCGGGGGCATTTCAACCCAGCATATGACTTTTCTTTTAGAGAAGTAGTCTCCTGTTCCTAGTTGTAAGCACTGAATCCCTCCAGGGTATTACAGTAGAAAGAAATGGCCAAGCCCTGTGCTCACTCCAAGGGCTTTTCCAAGTCTAGGTTCAAAGAAAATAACACTTGTGCCATTGGGTGACTAAATTGTGTAGTGCTCATGAGCTAGGATCTTTCCTCAGTGGCTTTGGGGGAGTGGGGTATCAATTCGGTTTACCCAGGTACATGGTCTGGAACCGAGAAGAAGCCTGTTTTGGGATGACTGGTAAAATTGTACTAGTAACCTGAGTTTGGTTTCACCAACCGGTGTCATGTGGTTTTCTCTTTTCTGAAAATTAACTGTGCAACAGGGGTAGTGGCATGTGACCCAGCTGTCTGAATATTACATCTCTGAGGTTTAGAAGGCCACGCTGCTACCTTCACTTGGTTTTAGACTGACTTGGCAGTTAACAGTTTCCTCCACAAAGTATAGGTGGGCCTAAATGCTGGAAACCCAAAGTCAAGACATCAGCTGGGTACCATAGTGCATATTGAACACTAGGGGAAACGATTCCAATCTCCTGTGCCTGGTTGGTTAGCAGTGGGTAAAAGTATTACTTGTTGCTTAACAGAGGATTGAAGGTCTTTACTTTAGCCAGTGTACTTGGTGGCTGCTACAGCGTTGAAGGAAGTAAAACTGAATTGAAAGAAAAGCTTGTAGGGAATAAAGGAGAGATCGACTTGTAACCTAGACTTATTGTCTGCTGTAGAGGTAAGAAATTAGCTCGGGCAAAGACTGGTGATGAAATTACTTCTGAAACACACAGTGAGTAATCAGGACCAACTAGGGGGTCATAATAGTGGCCCACAATGGAGCAGCATGAGAGCCAGTTCAGTTTATTAGAGTTGGGTCTCCCTAGGAACCACTTCAAGTACCTGACTGGTGACCTATGGCGCCCCATTTCACTTGGCTTAAATGTTTCAGGCAATTTGTAATGTGCCATTTTTCAGTGTACTTTCTCATTTCAGTAAGTCCTTTGAAGCCAGATGCTCCAACCAAGAGTGTATCCACCCTATCTCTGGAGTATCCCTGAATTGTGATGAGATCCATCACTGCCTCATTTCCTTCTTTGTTGCTGTCTGCCTTCATAGTTTCTCATTCCTGATACTTTTTAAAACAGCCATCGAAACTAAAACCAGCTCTTTTTTCCACCCCACACCTCCTGTCTCCCTCTTCTTCTGGCAACCACTCCCCTTGTGCTGGGAACAGTGGAATGATTTATTGACCCTCTGGACAAAGTCTTAGGGTTGCACTCTGAGCCTGGACAGGCCATCATTTCATAGCAGCTCTTGGGCCTGCCAGTTACCTGTCAGTGCCTGGCTGTGGTAGTTTGACCCCATTCTGCCACATTCCTGCTGAATGAAGAGTTGATAGAAAGTACTGGCCTTTCCAGGATTTGAATTGGTTACTTAGCCCTTGTGAAAGACGGGCCAGCCTCACCTGACCCATGTTATTTTGTGTGTCCTTGGCTGGTAAACAACTGCCTGTTTCCATGACTGCTCTAGAAGGATCTAGGAGAGACAGCCTTGCTCACAATGGTATTGCCATGAGGTGCACTTGAGGCAAGTTTAGATGACCATCAGCAAATTAGTATCTCTATACACTCATCCTAATTTCAAATAATGGACATGGAAAAGCCTTTTTTTTTTCTTTAAGAAATATACTCCAGTGCTTTTGTTACATTAGACTATGCCAAACTTTGGACTTCCATAAACATAACTGAAAACTTGTAAAGTCCACCTTCTCCCCACTGTCACTTCTCTAGTTGAAAAGCAGCCCTCTCCCCTCCAAACCGCCTCCCTCCCCAGCCTGACAAACTCTTAACTACCTTTATGTTAGGGGACAGGGTAATGTGACTGAATCAGATCTATCTGGGAATGTTGCCCTCCCTCTCCTGAGTATTCCCTTCCAGCAGAAGCATTTGTAAACTGGCTCTGAGGAGCCTTCTTATTTCCAAGATGGTCCTAAGGACATGTGTGGCTCATATTGGAGAGGACTTAGGGGTTTGTAGTCAAGTGTGCCCATCAGAAAGGTGGCTTCTTACTTGTACATTTCTCCTTTTAGACCCCAGGATGGTAGCAAGCCTGCTGAGACTAGTCAGCCTCAATCTAGCACAGCAGGCTACAGCCAGCCCAGCCTAGGATACGGACAGAGCAACTACAGTTACCCACAGGTGCCCGGCAGCTACCCCATGCAACCAGTCACTGCACCGCCATCCTATCCTCCAACCAGGTAACTCTTGGAATGTGGCCAGACGTGACTTGGCCCATCCTCAGGGATGACGAGTTCTCTGAAGCTGTGAAGGACAAGTCTGACACCATTGTGTCTACTTAAGAAAGGATCGTAAAAATAACAACAGTGTTGGGGGACAGGGGTGGCGAGACAGCGTCTAGTCCAGGAGCTCCCTCTGGGAAAGCCTAGAGACCCCTTTTCACAACACTGTTTTTAAATGCATAAAACAAAGTACATAGATGTTATAAAGGAGGCCAATAACATGAACCACAGGTGTGGGGAGGTTTTCCCATCCAAGTTCACAAAATCCCTGAAATTGAAATGTATCCATTGACCTCAGGACCCCAGGTTAAAGACTACTCTAGACCAAATGCTCCTTATTTTACCAGTAAAGTGATTGAAGCCTGGGAAGTGAATGAAATCAAATAGTTTTGCTCTTTAGAACTCTGGTAAAAAATTTGGGGAGATTTTGCCTCAAAAAGGGAAACTTATGTGTTTTTCGTTTTTTTTTTTCCTTTAACCTAGTTATCAAGGATTACAAAAAAGTCTTTTTAGGTCTTGATTTGGACTTCATAAATGTTAGCATAACTGAAAACTTCTTGTGAAATCCACCTTCCTCTTCCCAAATGCCTCATTTTGTGCCTAAATTTCTGAAATTGGTAGTTTTTTTATTTGCCACATTTTCTTGACATAGTTCCAAGTTCTTGAATTTGAAACTTAAAGCGCATACAGACATTTAGAGACAGGGCAATGAGAGTTACTTTTGAGAGTGTTCGAAGAAAGAGTATTTGGTTTTGTACCCCCAGTCTTTAAGAGTCATTTGAGAGGGTTAGAGAGAAGTCAGTCCACCTGGTGCTGGGTGTGCCCAGGCTGGACAGCTCCAGAGGCTGGCACTGTATCAGAGCTGGAGCTCAGTGCCCCTGGGTAAGCCTCGAGCTTGAGGCCTCCCCAACCCAGCCTCATTGTAGAGACACTAGGGCAGTCCTGAGGGCGAGCTAGACTTTTAATGTCCTCCAGATGGATTGTCCCTGGCTTCCTTGGAAATGGGGTTGGGTTGTGGTCCTCGTGGAGTAGGGAGTTTCCCATTTGTTCCAGTAAGTGACATTATTCCTGCTTTCTTTCCTAAAAAGCTTTTAATTTTTGTCTTTCAGCTATTCCTCTACCCAGCCGACTAGTTACGATCAGAGCAGTTACTCCCAGCAGAATACCTATGGGCAGCAGAGCAGCTATGGACAGCAGAGTAGCTATGGTCAACAGAGCAGCTATGGGCAGCAGCCCCCCACTAGTTATCCCCCCCCAAACCGGATCCTACAGCCAGGCTCCAAGCCAATATAGCCAGCAGAGCAGCAGCTACGGGCAGCAGAGTGAGTGATTTGGAGAACATGAGTGTCCCAGGGTTGTGTGAAATTCCTGGACTGGGCTGGCTGTGGATGTTGGGCACTCAGGTGGCCCCGAGAACGGATCCGGTGCTTGTCTCCCATGACATCTGGAGAATTTCCCCATTAGCTTGTATGATAGCTTGCCAAGAAAGGGTGGAAAAGATCATTATGACATAAAGTGTTTAAAGGAAACCAGCCTTCTTTACCTCCTCCCTGCCCAGGACAGACATGGCATGGGAGAGTGGACTTTTATTTAGGAGGCTGGTGGCATTGATTGGACAATTTAGAGAGGGTTTGGGGAAAGTTCCCACGGGATTCGGATCACTTTATAAAAGGGGTTTTGTTGTTTGTTTTAGCATTAACATGGGGAACTAGTGATTCTTCACTTTGAAATGGCACTGCAAACTACAAATAACTCTATTTCTTTTTGTCCAATACTTTTCTGCCTGCACTTTTTGTCCCCTTAAGTGAAATTCCATCTTCATGAGTATTTCCCTTCCGTGTCCTGTATGAATTCTGCCTCTAACCCAGCTACACAATTTCATCAGCTACACTTAAGTGCTAGGAAATCCACACTTTCCTTATCAGAAGGGATGGGGTGATTGAGAGTTAGGGCTTTGACCTATATCCCCCTTTGTGATACCAAAGGCTGATGTTGGGATTTGGAGCATTTAGAGCTGGGACTCCAGCTCTTGCCTCACCCTGGGCCTGGGGCTTCTCTGGCTTTGTTTGGAACGCTGACAGCCTCTGAGGAAGGTCACTGTAGAAGTGACCCGAGTTGTGACCCTGCAGCCTCCTCAGCTGGGGCCTGCCAACTTAGTAGGGTTCGTCCTGGCACCATGAGAGCTCCTAACTGGAGCCCTTAGCTGACACGACAGCTCCCTGGCTCTGAAGGAAGGCCAGGCAGCTGAAGCAGGGCAGGCAGGGCCAGGAGGCTGCTCTGAGCCTTACGGGTGTGACTTTCTCTTCAGGTGCATTCCGGCAGGACCATCCCAGTAGCATGGGTGTATATGGGCAGGAGTCTGGAGGCTTTTCCGGACCTGGAGAAAACCGGAGCATGAGTGGCCCTGATAACCGGGGCAGGGGAAGAGGGGGATTTGATCGTGGAGGCATGAGCAGAGGTGGGCGGGGAGGAGGAGGAGGAGGACGCGGTGGAATGGGGTAAGAGCAAACCTTTTCTCCTTTTACCTAATTGTGTTTCATCCATAGGATTTTCAGTGGAAAGAAGGGACTGAAAGATATAAGAAAAAATTAAATCTACATTTCCATGGACAATCTGTTGATCTCAAGTCATCTTCCAAAGCATGGAAATGGCATCTTGGTGGCAGAAATGGCAGTATGCGTTTATCCTGCCAGTATAGCCCCGTTGGGTTGGGGAGGGGCAGCAATGGTTCGGAACCTAGAACTTTCAGTTCCCTTCATGGTTAATTACAGAGGTAACAAAATGTCCTCTGCGGGTACTAGAGCTCTGGGATGGAACACACACAAACCTTCTAACAATCCTAGGTCTAACTGATTGCCTCTGAGTGCTTGTCTTGAAATGTCCAATATGTGTGTGTAAATAAGTATATAGAAATAATAGATGCTGCAGAACTCTAATGTCACTTGTTTGAAACGGAGGTTTGTTCCCCAACATCCGTTTGTGTTTTTTTAAAAAAAAGAAAATACAAGTTATTGGAGCACTTTTGGGTGAAGACCCCTGTCAGATAACTCATGCTGCTGAAAAAGTGGCCATAAGGTGAAAGAACCAAATGTCTAGAGTTTTGGTTGGTCTCATTGATTTCAGGACTGCTCCCCATCGGAGCCTGGGAGAACCCCAAAGCAGTTTGGCTGTCTTGATTGATGGCCCAGTCTGATTAAGCAGAACTTGTTTGTTTCTCTCGGTAATGTTATAGCCCTGTTCCCCCTTCCCTCCCCTGACCCGAACCCCACCCCTCCCCCTTCTGGTGTCTGTGCTTTAATGAAGGTGAGGATGGTCCATTAATACTGGTGCTTAATGTTAATATACAGAAGGCATAGCTCTGTGTGTGTTCTGTCCCTACGTAAACTAGATAAAAGTTATGCAGAGTGTCGTACAAAGTACATCTTGGAGGCCGATGTCTCTGTCCGTGCTGGCTCAAAGAAAAGTTGAGTTATTTTCCAAATTAATGTAGATTTCACAATTAGAACGGATAAACAGCTAATCCTTCATTTATGCCACACAGTGAATAAATGTCTCTTCTAATAGAAGCTCATGGAAAATGTTCACCTTGGCATTCTGCATAACTTTAACGGAAAGTAAATCTGAAGGTTGTGGTGAAATCTTTATTGGAGGCAACAAATTGAAATTTGTGCAAATCCATATATGTTTTGGGGTGCTTCATTTGAACCCAAAGAAAATTTTACCAATTGGGGTGGGGGGATGGGACCTTGTGGTGGCCCATTGTAAAGGTTTCACCTCTTTGATGAATGTTTCTAAAGTAGACCTAGACACTTGAAATGACTATCATCACGTCTCTAATCCCCTAGAAATTTTGGTGCTTTTTTTGATTGCCAACAAAATTCTCAAGTTGTTATTTTTTTCATTTTAATGCTATTAGAAGTAAAGTAGACTTGACTAATAAAGGGAGCCCCTCTTTGTGGACGTAGTTTGTCTACGACCAGAGCCATAGAACAGAGCCTGGCTTTCCCCACGGGTTTCCCACTAGACTGAAGCAGTCTGTGGGGCCGTAGGGGCAGGCTAGGGGACCTCCCCCCCTTTTTCGTGGTGTGGTGATGGCTTTCAGTGTCTTCTGCAGGTAAGGCACTCAATGTTGTTAACATGCCCTTTTTCATTGCCTCAGTATTTTGATATTTTCATTGGCTGTTAAACGTGGAAACTTTTTAACATGCTTTGTCGCATTTATATGCTACAGGTTACAAAGTGAGAGCCTTGTATACACTTCAATACTTAAAAAGTACCCGTACTCAGTACTCAGCCGGCAGCATAATGAAAAATGGGACTAGACACGGTGTCCATATGGAGAGGAAAAAATATACATAGAATATTTTAAACAAAATGTATTCATTGTATAAATGGAATCCTTCTGTAACTTTGGTAACTGCATACTTGTTGTTTGGTAATGAAAACAGAGGAGGTATAATACTCTAGAATTGTGTAAAATTAAAGTGTAAACTTTTGTGTTTAAAAAGAGAGAACATTTTATGGTGTGTATTTTTAAGAAAGGAAACAAAGCTGCATGCAACAGCTTGAAATTGTATTTTTAAAATCCTCCGGTATTAAAGGTGCAATACTGGCTAGAAAAAACCAATGAGAACAATTTCTCTTCCCAAACTTTGTCTCCTCCTCCCCTTAATTCAGGGTGGTAACTTCAGGCTGCCATACATGAAGATTGGATTGACTGACCAAATGTCTGTAAAGCTGTACCCCCAGTCCATTGAGCCTTGGCCTTATTTGTAAACTCTTCCACAAAGACTGTTAAAATCCATCAATAACCTGAATTGTATGGCTTTATGCTGAAGATTTGATGGAAGTGCCCTCTGATGTGTGTTGTAGGCATTTGATGTGGTTGTCTCCTGCTTTATTAAACTGTTAACTGGTTAGGGAGCTCCGAGGCTCAGTTGACACTCCCCTTGGGAGAAAGTGGGGGTGCACCTTTATGTACATAGCAGAGAGGGTTCAGCAAAATATTGCCCCATACTTTCCTGTTCCTCCCAAACTCCGTTGTCCAGTTGATGATTGATTTTTGTCTTCCTTATTTGCCAAGTATTGCACTATTAATACCCACCCCCCAGAACTGAAAGGGCCAGCCAGACTGGTGTGTAAGATCAGACAAGCAAGGTTGTGTATAAAGAGCAAGCTGAGCTGCCCGGAGCGAGGCCTAGTGACAAGCTGAGAGAGATGCATTGTTTGGAGATGGGGTTAGCCAGTGCCCTTCTTCCCACGAGCCCCCGGGGCTCCGAGCGGCACTGGCTTTGTAAAGGGAAAGGCCTTCATTTCTTCGTTTATCCCCCCAGCAGCGCTGGAGAGCGAGGTGGCTTCAATAAGCCTGGTGGTAAGTTTTTGAGTATTACAATGGATAGTGTTTAAAAAAAAATGCAGTCAGTTCTTAGAAAAATATGATTTTTGTTAGTTTCCTAAGTGGTTTTAAAAGTGGCCTATACAACAAGACTGTAATGGGTACTGCCGGCATTGCATTAGGGGTAATAAGGTTAACCTATGGTTACAAAACAAAGGGTAACTTGAAGTATTGAGCGACTGCTTCTGTAATTTGGGGGAACAGACATTTTTACAATTTGGTTTATTTGGAGGAAAAAAGTTAATTTAAACTTAACACTGATTGGCACGTTAAGTAAGCATTAAACAGGGTAATAATCGGTTAATGGTTTAAAAGCAAACTTGTTTTTAAAAAAAAAGCCCTAGCCCTCTGATCACCAATGTTTAAAAGGGGCACTGCTGCTTTTTGGCAGTGCGGGTCAATTGGAGTTTAATGAAGCCCCATCACATGGTGGTATAGTAGATAGTGATGTGTGTTTGTAAGGTGTGCGGCTTGCAAGGCGTGCACTAACGGGCCTCTGTGTGCTCTTTCCTGATTGGCAGGACCTATGGAAGAAGGACCAGACCTTGACTTAGGTAACTTGGACTCCTTGGGCCTGTTTCTACTCTCCTTCATGGTGCAGGGTTTAGTGGCATGGTGAATTTTGCTCCTGTGCCCTCAGGGCCACTAGGGGGTCTCTTAGCATCCCTTTGACTGACTTAAGGCCTCCTAAGGAGTGAGAGTCAGACCTTCAGGGTTGGAGGGAGGCCTCAGATGATCTCGGTCCAGCCCCTCCCCGAGGCATGAAATCTTTGCCCGCGAGTCTAATAGCATGGAGAATGCTTCTGCCCAATGCTGATGGGCAGATACCTACTGGTCTGTCCCAGATTTCAGTGAGAACTAGGTCTGCTGATGTGTGTTGGCTTCTTTACATTTTAGGCCCACCTGTAGATCCAGACGAAGACTCGGAAAACAGTGCAATTTATGTACAGGGATTGAATGAAAATGTGACTATTGACGAGCTGGCAGACTTTTTCAAACAGTGTGGGGTTGTCAAGGTGGGTAAAAACGTGGTGTCTTCCAGCTCTGCCCACGGAGCAGGGAGGAGGGAAGCTGCTTATTCTCAGGGATGTCAGGGGTCTCCCAGAAGACAAGATCCAGGTTCAGATTTATCAGGAGCTGCTTTGGTCACATTTGGAGTCTATTGTTTATATGTAGCTTAGTATTGCTGTGAGGTGGGGATTTACTGAAAAAATGAAGTCAATCCTTTGAGCACCAAATCTTTTTTAATGGAAAATTTCCTAAAATAAATTTTTTTTCTTTTTTCCCCTAAAATAATATTTCTACCCTTTTTCTCTATCTTAATAAATTTCACCTTTTCCTAATGGGAATATCATCCTGACTACAGTCAGACTGAGTTTTGCAGCCCAGGGATGATTAGGGTGCAGAGGCAATAGCTGGTGCCCAAGCTGCCTTCACAGTCTTTTCCCCCGTGTGTAAACTTTCTGAAGTTCTGCTGAATGTAAAGGCCTCTAAGCCTCTGCAGAGAGCAGAATACCGCCTGGGTTCTGTGACGGCTGGTTTTGCAGGGATCCTTAAAGGTCCACAGTTGTATGTGACCTGGGTGAGTGAGGCATGACATCATGCATCTGCCAGGATGACCCAGGGGCCTGGGGCTGGGGTGTTTTTGGTGCAGGGACTTAGTTCTCCGTTGAGCACGAATTTCCTTTTTTTTTTTTTTTTTTTTATCAGAAGGGAACTATTCAGCTACTGCATAGATGTTGTCTTATTTGTCTAGATGAACAAAAGGACTGGGCAGCCGATGATAAACATTTACTTAGACAAGGAAACCGGAAAACCAAAAGGAGATGCCACAGTATCCTATGAGGACCCGCCTACTGCAAAGGCTGCAGTAGAATGGTTTGATGGTGAGAACGGAGCCCCACCTTGGAGTTGTGCCTGATGGTGCTGTCGGTAGAGAGGGAGAGTTTGGGGGAGTGAAGAGAAGAGGCCACGAATGCAAACCAAAAATCAGACTGATGCAAGTTAAGATTCTCTGTAGACTTGGATCCTGTAAATGGTCACCATGACCTCAGGCACATTTTGAAAGGAGGTCTCATCCTGAGACTCTCCCTCCCGTGGAAAGAAATCTTTAACATGTAGACATCTTTCTGCATAAAACCAGAAGCATTTCTTGGGGCATGTGGTAGAAGCTTAGCCCATTTCTTTGGCTCTTTTTTGTTTTGCTTTTGCTTTTTTGGAGGGCAATTGCAGTTAATTGGATTTGCCCGAAGTCATATGGCTAGTAAGTGTGTTAAATGTCTGAGGTCGGATTTGAACTCAGGTCCTCCTGACTTCAGGGCCGGTGCTCTATTCTCTTCACCACCTAGCCTCCCCTTCTTTGGCTCTTTGAGACCTGCAGAGGAAGCCACATGTTCCACTCCAGTGTAAAACCAAGGAGGGCTGTCCCCGAGTTCCAGAGGACAGCTTCCTTAGGAGTTGGTGTTAGAATTAGAAAGTGGCCACACGTCACCCAGACAGAAGTGAGCAGTGTGACTGGCCCTGCTTTGTTCTTCCTTGCTTTTTATTGTATGCAAGGAGTGGATGTAGTTTTTAGATTGCTAGAAGGCCCCATCTAAACCATGTTGAGTGTCACACACACACAATTGTTTTTTCTTAGCGTGAGGTAATGTTATGGTAGAGGGTGACTGACCAGACAACTTTCTTCCTTTTTTAGGAAAAGATTTCCAAGGGAGCAAACTCAAAGTGTCTCTTGCTCGGAAGAAACCTCCACTGAACAGCATGCGAGGTGGCATGCCACCCCGTGAAGGCCGAGGGATGCCTCCTCCTCTCCGAGGAGGTAATGGGCTGGGCTCTCCCAGAGTTCCCTGAAAGCTTCTTCAGGGGACCTGGGTGTAAGAGAGTCAGAGCTTGTCCTGCCATTGGGGGAGGGAACACTACAGTGGCATCCTGCTCAGTTAACAGTTGCACAGTACTGGAGTGTAGAGCAGCCTTATGGGTGGCATTATCCCCATTTTAAAGGCCACACAATGGCCTTGGGCTTGTGACTTATCTGAGGTCACACAAATCATAAACAGCAAAACCAGGATTCCAAACCAGCTTCTTGCGTTCTGTGGTTTGCCTGTATACCCCCAGTAAATAGACATTTGGTGGGGGGAAACTAGTGAGGTTGGGATAGTCCAAGAACCTTCCTGGAAGAAGCACCAGAGGCTGGGGTGAAGGTAGTGATGTCACTATCCTCATTTCATCCAAAGATTAGAACGCTCAGTAATCTATTTGTTCTAAAGAAGGCCTGGGCTCAACATGGCCTTCAAGTCAGATACTGCAAGGAATTAATTTTCATTGCAGGTCCTGGCGGACCAGGTGGGCCAGGAGGTCCCATGGGTCGAATGGGAGGCAGAGGAGGAGACAGGGGAGGTTTTCCACCCAGAGGACCCAGGGGTTCCCGAGGAAACCCTTCAGGAGGAGGAAACGTCCAGCACAGAGCAGGAGATTGGCAGTGTCCTAATCCGTATGTATTTTCTTAAGCAAGATTAAACCCAAGCTTGTATGTATGTGGCATTAATAGTAAGTTAGTAGCAACTTAAGAGTATCTGTGTGCCATTGTAATGAATGTGTGGGGTAATTTTTGAATGGGAAAAGTAGTCACCAAGCATTTATTAAGCACCTGCTGTGTTTCAGGCAATGCTAAGTTCTAGAGATAAAAAGACCAAGAAAGTCCCTCTTTGTAGTGCACTCCCAGTCTGATGGGAAGACCGAAAACCCCTATGTGTAACTGAGGTCTACAGAGAGTAAATGGGAGGTGATCTTAGAAGTCACCTGAATGACCTTGGGATGACCTGGGGATCGAGTCCCGGCTCAGATACTCAGCACCACACCCAGAAATAACTGGCCGTGTAACCTTGAGCAAGTTACTTAACCCCGACTGCTTAAAAAAAAAGTCACCTGAGATTAAGGAGGACTGGGAAAGGCTTCTTGGAGAAGGCAGGACTTTGTCAGAGATTCAAAGGAAGCACATTGGGAGGGAGCGGGGAAGGAGTGGCAGGCGGGGAGATAGCCACCAGCCAGGGGGCCTGGGTCACCGCACTAGAGTATATGGGGAACAGGCAGGTGTAGAAAGACTGAAAGTGGTGAAGGCCAGGATTTTATATTGAAGTTGGGAGCTACTGAAGTTGATTATATAAGGGGTATGGCATCGTTGGAGCTTTGGGGGCTGGAGGCAGGGAGACCTCCACACTTCCCCACAGCTAGTGTGATAGCCCGGGGGGGGGGGGGGAGGGTTGCGATGTTAAGGAGGTAAAACCAACAAAACTTGGCACGGTCTGGAATACAGGGTGGGAAAGTTAAGAGTTCAGGATGATTCCAAAGTTGTGAGCCTGAGGGCCTGGGAGGATGGCAGTGTCCTCTACAATGGAAGGGAAGGGAGAAAGAGGTTGGGGGAAAGGGAATGAGTTTGGTTTAGGACAGAATCGATGGGTTTAAGATATGTCCTGGTATCTGGTTGGAGATGTGAGATTGGAGGGAAGCAGAGGTGGACTGGAGGATCATCAGCCTAGAAGGGGGCCAGTCTGTCCATGGGACTTGATGAAGTGATGAGGGAGGAAGGAGAAGAGAAAAGATGGATTCCCCCCTCACCCCCCACACTGACTGTCTGGACCTGGAAGAACGAGTGCAGGAGACTGGGCTGAGAAGCAGTGACTGGGGCAGGGGGTGTCCTGGTGCTATCAGTGATTCAAGTAGAAGGAAGAGAATTGGTTCCTGTTTTTTGGCTGTTCTGTGCAGGATGGTCACATGTTGTCACATGACCTTCCAAGGGACTGCCCAGATTGCTTCTGCTGCTGGTTCAGTAAGCGGCTGAGCCTAGGGCATGATTAGTGTCTGCTGAGATTCTGATCGAGTAACAGTTGTCCCATATTTTGCAAAAGTGTTGTTATGTGTGGTCTGCCATCCTGCTTGATGCTGCTGCTCCTTTCTGTGCAGAGGCTGTGGAAACCAGAATTTTGCCTGGAGAACAGAGTGTAATCAGTGTAAGGCCCCTAAGCCAGAAGGATTTCTTCCACCACCCTTTCCACCTCCAGGTACATACTGGGATGATATTTTCTAGTTCTCTCTCTGTACAATTTCCTAAGAAGATGGAAATTAGTGTTAAGTTGATGAAAAGTATAAAATGGTGGGTGGGGATCTTAGAGATTGGAGCCTGAATCTTCTCTCTCAGACCCTCGATTTACAAAAAAGGAAGTGAGTCCAGGAAAATAAAGGGACTTTGTTCCAGGGCACACACCTGAGATTCAGACTCTGCTTAATCAATTTCCTCCTTCCCTGAAGTTCATTGTTAATTAGAAGTTCACTGCTGACATTTGCCTCTCCCTGATCCTTTCTTTTTGTCAGGTGGTGATCGTGGCAGAGGTGGCCCTGGTGGTATGAGGGGTGGCAGAGGTGGCCTCATGGACCGTGGAGGGCCTGGTGGCATGTTCAGAGGAGGCCGAGGTGGAGACAGAGGCGGCTTCCGGGGAGGCCGAGGAATGGATCGAGGCGGCTTTGGTGGTGGAAGAAGAGGAGGACCTGGAGGGCCTCCTGGACCTCTCATGGAACAGATGGGAGGCAGAAGAGGCGGGCGTGGAGGACCTGGAAAAATGGATAAGTATGTTTGCAGTCTGGCGTGGGGCAGGTGTGCCTTCTTGTGCAGCCTGGGCCTGGCGCCTAACGGCTCGCTCTCTTTTCTTGCAGAGGCGAGCATCGTCAGGAGCGCAGAGACCGGCCCTACTAGACGCAGAAACCCCGCAGAGCTGCATTTACTACCAGATTTATTTTTTAAACCAGAAAATGTTTTAAATTTATAATTCCATATTTATAATGTTGGCCACAACATTATGATTATTCCTTGTCTGTACTTTAGTATTTTTCACCATTTGTGGAGAAACATTAAAACAAGTTAAATGGTAGTGCCCTGAGTTTCTTTCCTTCTTTTAAGATGGTTGTTTAACGAAGACTAATAAACCAATGAGAAACCATTGTTGTGAGCATGCTCAAATACCCTTGTGTGGAGACCCAGGAGGAGAACTGACTGTAACAATGTTCATGGTTGTGATGTTTTTTTTTTTAAATAAAATTCCAAATGTTTATAAGCGTAACACCTCTCAGCCTCTGTTCAGCAGTGATGTGCAGGGTCTCCCTGGATCCGAGCTCTGCGCTTGTCCCTGAAAGGGGCTTCAGCAAATTCAGTGGCACAAGGCGAAGAATCTGAGCGCGGCTGAGTGCAGTAAGGCGCCCCAGGGGCCCCGGGTGGGAAGCCGCGGGCAGAGTCTTGGGGCTCCGGCCTCCTGCTTCTGGCGTGCTAAGGCCTCCTGCTAGGACCGTGCCGATTGGATTGGATTTTTTCCAAGTGCGTGTAAAGAGCTTTCAGCATTCACTTTCATAAGATTTTGAGTTTCAGATTTTTTTTTCCTTCTCTCCACCTTCCCCAATATGTCATGCAATCTGATACAGACTACGTGTACACTCATCCTGAATAGTTCCACATTAGTTATGTGAAAGGAGAGTCAGAACAAGGGAAAACTGACAAGAAATAACATGTAGATAGCGTAGGTAGCGTTTTCCATCAGGAGTCTTCTGGAATTGTCTTGGATCCTTGCATTGCTGAGAAGAGCTAAGTCTCATCAAAGTCAGTTACTGCATGGCTTTTACTGTGCAATGTTGTGGTTCTGCTCTCTTCACGGCATCAGTTCAGTTAACAGATTTTTCCAAAAATCTTCCTGTTCGTCATTTCTTACAGCACAGTCATATTCCATCACAATCATATACCACAGCCGTTCCCAGATTGATGGGCAGCCCCTCCATTTCTAATTCTTCACTGCTGGGTGGTGATTTTAAAGCTGCGTCGTGTGCTGGCATTCCTCAGCGAATGGGGAAACTGGCCTGCTAAAGCAAGCAAAAACTTGAGAAGCAGAGTACATTCTGGGTCATTCCAATGGTGTGGACCCCACTTGTCCTTCAGAGTACTGTTTTGTGGGGATATGGGTGAGAGAGAGACATTCCTGATGGATTCACTGATCTTAGTTGCCACTCTGCCTTGGGCCAAAAAGAGGAAGGGGGTGGATTTTGGAGTCTTCATCTGGGGAGTATCGGTGGGCATCAAATATTGGAGCCCCCAGAGTGATGGGGGGAGGAGTATGGAGCCCCACTCAGGGCAGGCCTTTAGAAGAGGGTCTCCATCTTGAGCTTCCCCAGGAGTCCTAACAGAAGCTTGCCGGGTACCACTTGTAGGCTTCATCCCAGACAGCCCTAGGGAGGAAACGCAAAGCAGATTTTCCTGCTATCGCCTGGCCCGTAGTCCTTGTGGGAAGTGGCTATTGGCCAAGTTGCCAGCTGTTGTAACAGTCTTGGAAGTGACCTTGTGGACAGATGGAAATGGGAGTGGAACAATGAAAATCCCTCGTGTTTAGTATAATGAACGTAGGAAAGGGATGGAAAATAATTCCATTGTCTTCTCTCAGCCTACAGCTCCCCCTGGGGTGAGCCTCTCCCAAATGAGCCCACTGGAGAAAGTTGAATTCACTGTGTCCAGTCCTGTCCTAGGTATTGGGGATCCAGAGACAAAAGCCCTGCCCTCACGCATGTAAAAAATAATTTTAGGGAATTTACATAGAAATATCTTGTATGACCACTCAGAAAGAGGATTGCTCTGGAACAGTCCTCTAAAGTCTGGGCTGGCCCTAGGCCCCACCCACAATGGTGGGGGCCAGTCTTAAGGCGAAGTCTGAGTGACCTGAAAACATCTCCCCTGCCCCCTGCCCCAGCACCTTGAATTCACCCCCTTTGCTGAACACTAAGGGATGAGATCTCCCAGTGGTGAGTTCCTGGCCTCTCATCATCAAAGTTTTCCATCCAGCTATCCCTGAAGTTGACATCGTTTAGGTAATTGCATTCAGGCTCTATGAACTCTTGCTCTCTCCTAAACTAACACAGTTCTTTGCTTACCCTGTCATTTAGGTTTGAAAGACTCAAGTGTACGCGACTGAGAAAACAGAATTTTTATAGGCACTGAGTTTTCTTGCTCTTGGGGCCATCTGGTTGTGTGATCTGCCTCTTTGGACCTCTTTCAAGGATTTAGCAAAGGGTTTAACTGGAAACTTTGGGGAAGAAAGAGACCCGGGTCCTTGGCTAGCCTCTTCCTAAGCTGAGCTCTTTTTAGGGATCAGCTAAGGATCTCCCCTGAAATCTGTGCTTTTTCTTAATGTGGAGAGGGATTTGGAATTAGGATAGCCCACAATCAGGTGGCTTTTGCCTTGGGAGAAGCAAAGTCCCTCCCTTCCTGGCGCTCCTGAGGAGATGGGTCTAGCGTGAGAGAAGAGAGCCATGCTTTAAGATGGAGGTAGGTGTGTGGTTGTGGTCCAGTGGAATGGACATTCTGTGCTGAGAAACGGCCATTCGACCATGGGGAAAACAGGATCCTGGAAAGACTGACATGACCTGATGCAGAGGGAAGTCAGCAGAACTAGGAAGACAGACCACACAGTGGGCATGGAAACAACCACTCCAAAATGATCCAAAACTGTGGATGTTTTTGGCCAAATTACTAAGAGACATTGCCCCATGGCAGAGCTGGGAGAGGACAAGGCCTTCCCCATATGCCCTGGAGTATGCACCCAGGTGTAGACTCTCACCTCTGTTTTAAGATCTAAAAAATGGGCTGTCTCAGGAGTCAGGTCCAGGATTCTGATCCCACCTCCGAGAATTCCTGTGAGGCCTTGGGAAGTTACTTAAACTCAAGAATGACAGTGGTAGACCTAATTGTCTGAGGTCCCTTCCCCTCTGGCCATGTGTTCCCCGGGATTCCAGCAGCTAACCTTTATCTAACGCTTTCCAGTCTTGCAAAGTACTTCGCATAGGTTCTTGGAGCCAAGACCCCCATAGCTTAGGCACCTCAGCTATCGTCCCCATTTGATGGAGGGAGAAGTTTACGTGGTCCTACCTCCTCTGCAGCATCAGAGAGGGAGAAAAGGAATGATAGGTGATAGCAGTTTGTGATTTCTTCACAACCATCCTGGGATGGAGCTGGAGAAAGGAGAAGCAGTGGTGGCAAGGAAGTCACTGAGACACCAATTTGGGATGCAAGTCTGGGAAAGTTTCCTGACCATAAGACCGCCAACGAGGAGCACAGGCAGCCTGGGGAGGCGGTGGGCTCATCCTCCTTGAGGGTCATCAAACAGGCCGGATGGCCAGATTTTTATTTCCAATATGATTTGGGTAAGGTGGCCCCTGACATCCCTCCCAACTTCAAAATCCTGGCACACTTGGGTGTGTAGTGCAAGGATGTTTGTCTCCATTTTACAAATGAAGAAATGGCGGCTCTGAGAGGGTATCCACAATCATGTAACTATCCGAAATTGGAGGTAAGATTTGAACCCATAGCCCTGATTCCGAGTCCCAAAAGAGTGGTGGGGCAGAGGGAAAGGTGTGGAGTGGTGACAGGAGTGGTACTAGGCATGCGTTATCTCATTTGATCGTCATAGACTCACAGAAGAGGTTGTGAAGGCCTGCATCCCATTTTATTGATGAGATGAGAGAAAGGGACTGACCCAAGGTCATACAGCAATAAATAGAGGCAAGTGCAAGCCCCCTGCTTCCAACTTTCCCCTGTGATTTCCTCTGACGCATGTGGCCAGTGTGCCTGACACTGCCTGCTCTTGCCCTAATACAGGAAGGTCGGGATCAGTGGAACTCAGGACCCTCCCTGGAAATAAGACTGACAGAAGGGCAGGGGTCCCTTAGCTGCAGCCAACGTTTCTGTGCTAGATCCTTGGAACCACACTTGGGATTTCACTGGCTAATGACCAAATGCTGATCTCAGGGTTCTGGGTCATCCTTAAAAGGATGGCTGCCTAACTCATGTCAGATGGATGAGTGTGGCCTGAGTGTAATGGAAAGGCATGAAGCATTGAGAGGCCATTTGAGAGCCCCAAAGCTCTGCTGGGGCCAAGTGAGGAGAGCAGCCACTTTGGGCCCCTGCAAAGCAGACAGGTAGGAAGGGGAGGGCTTCGGACAGGAGCCAGGGAGGCAGCGTCATTGAATTGAAACAGCAGCATACAGACTGAGTTTTAAAATATAATGTTGGCAATGTTTTATTACATATGTCTATGTATTTTGGCAAGTATATCCCAATGACGTCCTGTGTTCGACACATCTGTCTGGGCTTGGAGACAAAGGATTATAGATTTAGATCTGGAAAGGACCTCAGAGAGCATCATTTTATGGATTTGGAACCTGAGGCCCAGACAGGGGAAGAGACAGTCATACTGAAAACCAGAGTTTGGGATACGGCCTCTTGTCAGCTTCTTTTTGTTCATGGGGGATGATGATGATGATTGATGATGATGATGATGATGCCTTACAGAGGTGTGGGCTTAAATGACACCATGCCTGTAAAATATTTTGCAAAGTTTCAAAAAGCATTACATACTTTTTCTCCCTCTTCTCTCCCCAAGACAGCAAGCAATCTGACCTAAGTTATACACATACAATCATGTTAGACATATTTCCACATTAGTCATGTGAAAAGGATCAGAACAAAAGGGAAATACTATGAGAAAGAAAAAACAAAAAACTAATAAAAAAAGAAAATAGCCTGCTTTGATCTTCATTCAGACTCCATAGTTCTTTCTCGGAATGTGGAGGGCATTTTCCATCAGGAGTCTTTTGGAATTGTCCTAGGTCACTGCATTGCTGAGAAGAGCTAAGTCTATCAAAGTTGGTCATCGCACCGTGTTGCTGTACTGTGTACAATGTTCTCCTGGTTCTGCTCATTTCACTCAGCATCAGTTCATGTAAGTCTTTCCAGGTTTTTCTGAAATAGGAGATCCACACAGGAGAAACCAAGTGCATGAAAAATACCTACTGTCTAGACGAGAGGTAGCAAATAAATGGCCCAGCCACCCACCTTTCCTGAGTGCTGCCTGAAGCAGATTAAAATATTAAAAAATTATTTTAATTTGATTAAATAATTCCCAATTACACACACATTTTTTATAACAATCATTTTTTTAAAATTTGAATTCTAAATTTTCTCCCTTCCTCCTCCTTGGGAAGGCAAGTAATTTGATATCAATTAGATGTGTGAAGTCATGCAAAACATGTTTCTATATTAGCCATGTTGCAAAAGAAAACACAAACAAAATAAAACAAAAAAAAAGAGTTAAAATATGCTTCAAAATAAAACAAAAAAATGAAGTTAAAAATGTGCTTCAACCTTTATTCAGAGTTCATCCATTCTCTCTCTGGAGGTAGGTAGCTTTTCCGTCTTGGGTCCTTTGGCATTGTCTTGGGTCGTTGCCTTCATTAGAGTAGCTGAGTCTTTCTCACTCGATCATCCTTACAATAATGTTGTTATTGTGTACAATATTCCGGCTCTGTTCATTTCTGATTGCATCAGTTCATATAGGTCTTCCCAGGTTTTTCTGAAAACCATCCCCTTGTTATAGCACAATAGTATTCCATCACAGGGGCATAGAGGTGGTGCAGTAGATAGAACACCAAGCCTGCAATCGAGAAAACCTGAGTTCAAATCCAGTCTCAGAAACTTTATGACATTGGGTAAGTTACTTTGCCCTGTTTACCTCAGTTTCTGCAAAATGAATCAGAGAAGGAAATGGTAAACCACGCCAGTGTCTTTGCCAAGAAACCCTAAATTGGGTTACGGCGAGTTGGATATGACCGAAACGACCAAATATCAGCAGCAACAGTTCCATCACACTCATATACCACAACTTGTTCAGCCATTCCCCAGTTGACGGGGCATCCCCTCAATTTCCAGTTCTTTGTCACCACAGAAAGAACTGCTATAAATATTTTTGTACACATGGGTACTTTTTCCTTTTTATTTGATTTCTGGGATGCAGACCTAGTAATGCTATTGCCGGGTCAAAGAGTGTGCAGTTTTATAACTCTTTTGACCCAGCTCCAAACCGTTCTTCAGAATGGACGGACCAGTTCACAACTCCACTAACAATGCATTAGTATCCCAGTTTTTCTACATCCCCTCCAGCCCATTTAATTTTAATGTGTTGGTGTGTTCCTTTTTCAAAAAAGAAAAATGCAGACGTTTGTGTTTTCTAGGTTAATGTGTGGCCCTCAGAGATCTGAGGAGAGAAAGCTGAACACTCTTTGGGAAATTGTCCAGGATTTCTAATGGTTCCAAGCATCACCCAGAAACAAAGGCCCCCTTTCTAATATCTGTGTTCTGCTGATGATGCACACCTGTCAGGCAGCAAACAATGGAAACTGGAAGAATGGAGCTGAAGGTCACCCAGAGGCAATGGAGAAGCATATGGGGTGAGCATGTTATATCAGAGAAGTTGTGGCCCTATCAAAGAAATGTATGAGAGAAAAAAATAAATCCCTCTGGTTACTCAGCAATAGTCGTTTGTCCTTCGTTTCAAAGAGGACCAATGTCTGGCCTCTGTGCTGCATCGCTGTGATGGCAAGACAATTTGAAGAAAGACTCTGATGGAAGATAGAGCTGAAAGGTCTGCATGGGCATCACACTGCATCAGTGGAGGGAATAACCACGCCTGGAACATCCCAGATGTGCCACATTGGAGCACTTGAGCAAAGGACTGAGGAAGTGTGGGGGAGATACTGTGAGCCTGGATGGCCCCTTAGAAACTATTTTGCCCAGTCCCCTCACTTGACAGATGAGAAAACAGGCCCTGGAAGGTTGGGACTTGACCAAGGTCACCCCTTCATCCCTCTCTCTGCTGGGATGCTGACTCTCTGGACTCCTCCATGCCCCCTCCCTTCAATTCCAACTCTCTTTTATGTCTGGTCTCCCCCCATTTGAATGTAAGGTTCTGGAAGACCCCCTGACCTCCAGTAAGAGCTGAACAAATGCTTCTTGACTTGACCTACAGGCAGGATAATTTACCCAAATCCTCAGACTTTAAATCTATTCATGCTCTTTCTACTATAATTGTACACACCTCCAGGCTTGATTCATTTTCCATTATATTCTATTTCTCTCTTTATAGAAATATATTCTCTCTCTCCCCCTTCTCTCTTTTTCTCTCTCCCCTCTTTCTCTCTTTCTTCTCTCCTTTTCTTTTCTCTTTCCTCTCCTTCTCTCTCTATGTAAATAATATTCTGTATATATTTTCTATTATATTCTTACTGATGTTACATTAATACCATAGGATACGTATTGCGATCTAGAAGGAAACTTGAAGACCAGCTAGGCCAAGCCCGCCTGCCCTCTCTTATCTTTCTCCCAGTTTGGCAGTCCCAGCAGCCATCCAGTCCCCTCTCTGTCCCTGGGCCATCTCAGAGCCTGCCCCTGATAGGTGCTGATGGGTGGGCATGCCTGCCACCCTTGGGGGTTCCCTCCCCCCTTAGATTCCTCTTTCACTGGGGCTACTTGGTTGCTCCCTGGGCTTCAGATGAGATGGGAGTAAACAATTCTTCTTTCCTTCCAAGGAGATGGAAGACCACCAGGCTTTTGCACCAACAGTTCCTCATGCCTGAAATGCCTTCCCTCCTTCCATCTGTTTCCTAGAATCCCTGGCTTTCTTCAAAACTCAGTTCAAGTAGGAACACCTCGGACCCGGTGGCGGTTTCTGGATCAGACAGGCTGGACATGCAGGAGAGGTGTTAGGAGGTGCCCTGCTGGGTCCTGGGGAAGGGGAGCTGGCTGGCTGGCTGGGCCCCCGGGGGACCCTGCCTGGAACATCCAGACAGACAAGCACACACTCAATTATTGCCTGGTTTCCGCTGCTTCATCATGTCCCAAAGAAGAAAAACCACTTTGGCTGTTAATAATTGATGCCGGGTTTTCCTGCTGGGAGGGAGGGAGGGAGGGCGCCAAGCCTGGAAAGGCTTTTCCAGTAACTGGCGGACTGGACTCAGGTTCTGGGCCTCGGGGCTCTTGGCCTGAGTGGCTCTTCCCGTGAGCATCTGTACAGGATGCAGGGGAGCCTTGTCAACAGGACTGCAGCTGCCCAGCAGCTCTGTATTGCAGGTACTGAGCCGGGCCCTTTGTGCAGGGACCACACCCTGGCGGCAGCCGGGTCTGGAGCTCCTCCTGAGAGGGCCCTGGAGACCACACTGCCTCCTGTGCAAGGGAAAGCTGGTATTTAAGAGCCTTGGCTGCTGACTCCCAAGCCCTGGGCTTCTGGGATTCTTTGTGTCCTGGCCCTGACAGAGGAGGACACTGAGGCTCAGGGAGAGAAGAAACATGGAACAATCTCTTAGGCCAACCCCCTCCTTTTTACCAATGAGGAAACTGAGTCCTAGAGAGAGGCGCAAGGTCGCACAGTGTAAACTTGTGGCAGAAATGGGATTCTGATCCCCAGTCTCTGCGCCTCAGTTTCCCCACTCACCAAACGAGGGCTGGATCCGACTTATCTTTGAAGACTTACCCCACCACCTACCTCCCACCCAGGAATGCTCAGATCCACTGCCCCAGCCCTTTAAACAAAGGCTAAAAATAAAGGGGGGAAGTGGGGGCCAAGCAGTGGTTTGTTCAGAAACCTGATTGGCACAGCCGCTGAGTCTGACAGGTATGGGCTATTCCGCGTCCCTGGCCCTCCACCTCTGCCAAGGGAAGCAGAGGCATCTTCTCAACACTTTTCCAGCTTTAAGCTTGGCAACCACCTCCCATGTTCAACGAGCCTCACAATAAGCCTGGGTCCTACAGGCATTATCCCCATTTCACAGGTAAGGAAACTGAGACTGACTCAGGTGACTTGCTCACAAAGTGAATGAGTCTCAGAGCAGGTCTGAGCACAGCCCTCCTCCTCTCCAAGTCCTTTCCTGCTTCCTCTTTGCATCCCCCCCATCCCCCAGCTAGAATTTCCCATTCAGTGGATCCAAGGCAGAACGGGTACTGACATGATTGTGAATCCCCATGAAGACCCATGTTGCTGTTAGTTCAAAGGCAGAGAGGGCCCAGAGAGGAGGCCCAGCTCAGAGACCAGCCGGTGTGGGACACCTGGGGCAGTTAGGCAGTGCCCAGGACAGAGTACTGGGCCGGGAGTCAGAACACCCGAGTTCTAATTTACCACTGGGAGAGTCACTTAAGAGCCCCCATTACCCCAAAAGTCTCTGCTTGAGCTCTGCCATGCCTATAGACATACATGTACACGTGTGGATATGTAGATATGTGTGTATATGCATATATTATTAATACACACACACTTTGCAAAGTCACCACATAAACATTAACTACTTACAGTTGGGCACTAAACGGGGTGGGTCTGGGTCTGGGTCCTCACAGAAGGCACCGTTAGCCAGCCTGAGCTAAGAGCTGTAATACTCCCATGGATTCCGGCCCTCCTCTGACCATGCCTCTCACCCCGTGACTCCCTTTTTCTATTCCTCCCCCAGAGCAGTGGTAGGGGGAGGGTCTTCTAGAGCTCCTTGAGAACAGAGATGCTTTCGTTTTTTGTACCCTGGCCCCTAGTACAGGGCAGTGCCTGGTATACAGTGAGTACTTAATAAATGCTCAACTCTTGCCATTGTGTGGACACCCATGGAGCGTGCGAGTTGGTCTTGCTGTGACTGGCCCGTCCTCTTTCCCAGGCTTCACCTTTTGCCCCCAGTTCGCTTCTGTAATACCTTCTAGTCATGGGGTCCAGCTTACTCATGGCCACAGTGGCTTCCCTTGCCCTCTGGAGACCCTCGGCTTTTGTTCATGCCTGAACCATGACCTAGAGGGGGCCTGGAGGACACAGAACCCTTCTGCTGGACAAGGAGCTGGGCCAGAGGAGAATGGGCTGGATCAATTACTGGACAAACTGCCCTTAATGACCCCAAGGATACACCATTTAAAAAATAAATTTTATTGGTATCTTTTGTGTTTACACCACCTACATCTTTCCCCTCACCACTCCCAGAAAGCCACCCTTTATAACAAAGAATATAAAAACAAGACAAAAAAGGGACAAACAAATTAGTCAAAACCAATCAATGTCTATGGTTTTGTACATAGCGTTCCACACCCATGGTCTCCCACATCTGCAAAGGAGTGAGGAGCGTCCCTTTTCCTAGGCGGTGGTGCAGTACTGGGCCTGGAGTCAGGAAGACCCGAGTTCAAATCCAGACTCAGACACTTACTAGCTGGGTGACCCTGGGCAAGTCACTTCCCCTAGATTCCTCAGCTGTAAAATAGCACCTCCCTGCCAGGGCTGTTGAGAGATAACATCAGACACACAGTAGGCGCTTAACAGATGCTTGCTCCCTTCCCCATTCCTCTTTGGCTGTTCACATAAATGTCCACTAGGGGCCACCACTGTGCAAGCCAAGATGGCACAGGTTTCTGTTTGGGGGTCCTGGCGCCAAGAGGGAGCTGGGGGGGGGGCACCCTCCCAACCCCCCTTATTCTCCCGGGGGGGGATCTGCGGCCCAGGGAGTGACCAGAGTTAATGACGTACTGTCGGCCCTTCCGCCCCTCCCGCCCGCCCCCCCCCCCCCCCAGTCGGGCCCAAAGAGAAGGACCGCCCCGGTCTCCTGCTACCCCCCGGGGTTCAGGCTGCTCTGGTCACAGGCCGGAGACAGGCAGCCTCGGCCCCGCCCTGCAGTGTCTGCGGCTGGCTGGAAGGCAGGCAACAAGCATTTATTAAATGGATTTTGTGGTGGTTTGGTTGTTTTTGGTCGTATCTGACTCTCTGTGACCCACTGGGGGTTTTCTTGGCAAAGATACTGGAGTGGTGTGCCATTTTACAGATGAGAAAACTGAGGCCAACAGGGTGAAGTGACTTGCTCAGGGCCACCCAGCTTTTTTCTGAGGCTGGATTTGAACTCGAGAAGATGAGTCTTCCTGACTCAAAGTCTGGCACTTTATCCACAGGGCTGCCTACTGTGTGCCAAGCACTGGAGTAAATCCTAGGGATGGTACAAATACAAGCAGCAAGAACGTCCCCATCTTCGTCACTCTAATGATGGGTGAGTCTGGAGGGGGATGAAGCATGGCTGGTGGGGGCAGGGACGTTCCAGTATGGGAAGGCCCTCCCTCGCTGAGGGAGGTTCCAGCGTGAGACAGCAGCTGAGTCATGGTGGCTAAGCCCAGGAAGCCAGAAGCCCAGCTTGGAGGGAATGAGCACTGAGGAAATCAATACCTTCCTATCAAAACACACAGGGCTGACAGGGCAAGTGCTTTAGAGAGTGGACTGGCCTGGGCTCCCATCCCAGCTCTGTGGTTTGGCATCTAGGATGCTGAGGGCCATCGATAAATTAAGGACTAGACTAAATCCGTCATCCCTAAGACCCCCTCCGGCCCTCAGCCTGCGTATGTCACAACTCCGGGCCTCAGTTTCCTTGTATGTTAAAGAGCGTTGGACCAGTGACCTCCAGCTTGAAATCGGTGAGGCCAGGGCTTCTCAGGAAGCTGGAGGGACACACCAGCTCCCATCCCAGGTAATTCCAGTGGTAGGGAGAGCACTGAGATCGGGGGGGAGGAGGGAGGTCATTGGGAAGGACCTTCTGTAGGAACCAGAGCTGGGGATTCCAAGCTGCTGAGGGGGAGGGAGGGTGAGCCTGGGCACAGGAAACAGCCACGAGAGGGCATGTCACACACAGGGACAAGCAGCCCAGCGTGGCTGGAATATAGAAAGCATGGGGGAAGTAACAATGCTCGCTCTGGAGGCAGAGAGCCAATAATATCAGCGACCACGGGCATAGTTCTGCTGTGTGCAGACACCGTCCTAAGTGCTTTTTCAATTATTATCTCATGGTGTCCTCACAATGTTGTGAGGTAGGGGCTCTTCTTCTTCCCGTTTTACAGATGGGGAGACCAAGGCAAAGAGGTTAAGTGACTTGTCCAGGGACACACCGCTAGTATCTGAGGTTGGATTTGAACTCAGGTCTTCCTGACTCCAGGTCCAGTGCTCTATAGGCTGTGACATCCAACTAAAGGGTTCTCATACATCCAAAAGGAGATTATATATGAACTGAAGGGAGGTCATGTTATATGTGGAGGGAGAAGACACAGAGGTGGCCAGCTCAGGAGACTGGCAGGATGTTGGTACCCTCAAGGGAGACAGGAAGTTCAGCAGAGGGGAAGCTTTGGGGGGGAAAGATAATGAGGTCTATTTTGGAGGCGTGGAGTTTGAGGCGATGTCTAGGCAGCTCCCGATGAAGCAGGGAAGGATCTGCAGAGTAAGGCACCTGGAAAGATGGCAGTTGAACCCTCTCTAGCTACTGGGTCACCAAGAGGGTACAGAGAGAGAAGGGGTGAGAGCCCTGGCATGGAACCACAACTGGGGGCAGAACATGAATCACAAGAGAAGGACAAGGGAGTGGGAGGAGAGCAGAGAGCCCAGAGCCGCTAACGCCTATGGGAGAAATTGCATCCCGGATTGCATAGGCAGAGGACTGAGAGAAAGGCCACTGGATTTAGCAACTTCGGAGAGCGTAGATGACCTTGGAGAGTCAAGTGAGGGGACCAGCAGCCAGAATCACACAGGGCTGAGCAGGGAATGGGAGGTGAAGACGCAGACTCAACCCAGCTAATTAGCTAGCCTTTTCTAGAAGTCTGCTGGTGAAAAGGAAGAGAGGAACAGGGGGTGGCAGGGCCAGGTCAGGGTGGGGTTTGGTTTGGTTTGGCTCAAGGATAGGAGGTGACCTAGGCACATCCCTTGGCCGCAGGTGCTGGTGGATAAAACGATGGAGATCAGAGAAATGATGGAAGGGGACAACTCCAAAGTTTACAGATCCCAAGGTACCAGGCAAGTGAAGGCCCAGGGCTCTTTCCACAGGATCAGACAGCCTCAGCTCTTAGCATCCTAAAGCTGGAGAGATTCTGCAAGAAAACGCATCCATTTATGCCCTTCTCTGCACCCCCTGCCCCAGCCTCTCATCTGGGCTCTGCAACAGCCTCTTACTGGGTCTCTCTGCCTCCAGCCTCTCCCTTCTCCAAGCCCATGCCCCTCTTGCTTCTAGGATAAAATACAGAGCCTTTTCTGCCTGTACCAGCCAAGCCTTTCAGGGTCACACTGTCCAATCCCACCTACGGCCTCCTCTGGTTTGCTTAGGCTGGGCCCCTTTCCTCCTCTGCCCTCCACCTCCTAGAATCTCCAGCTTTCTTCAAGGCTGGGCTGTGGCTACCTCCTACGTGAGACTTTTAGTGAGCACCTCCTCCCTATTCCCTCCCCCCAGTAGTTATTTCGGGCCTCTCCCTTTCCTATTTCATTTTCTGTCTTCTCTGCATTTACCTTCCTGTGTGGGTGCTGTTCCTCTGGATAGAATGAAGGTCCTTGAAGGCAGGGACTGCCACATCGTTATTTATCTCCAGCACTTGGCACACATTAGGTACTCAATACATGAACACTGGAGAAATGTGCATTTATTAAGCACCTTCTAGGTGCCAGGCACCGTGTCAGACACTGAGGTTACAGACTTCAGTGAAATAAAACAGAATCTCCATCTGTGAGCTCGGAGGCCGCCATTGGCCACCTGGGAAGTCTGTTCCAAACTCAGAACCTCTTGGTCTCTGCTACATCCCATGGGCCAGGCTCAAGGGGGTCTGAGTGAGGCTTGACACCTTTCAGTATCCATATTCGTGCTGAGCTTGGCCCAGGTTAGTCACTGAGACCTGAAGACCCCCAGCCACCAAAGGAATCTGTCAGGGTGGGTTAGTTCATAGACCATAGCTAGTAACAAGCCCCAGGTTACATTGGTAGAGAGTATCAGAGGGGGGATTTGAACACAGGTCCTCAGCCTGCAGTCAGCACTTTCCCCACAACATGACAGGGGTTACAGAACCACCCAACATAGGTGGTTCTGAAGGCTAATCCGGGAACCCACCCGCTCCTCAGCAGCACCTTTCATCTCCTGACAACCTAAGCCCCAGCCACCAACAGGCCAGAACACCTTCCATCGCCCCCTGCTGTGACCTGGCTGTCATATGGGGCAGTCTGGAGGGCTGTTTGCCCATCCCCTGCTTTCCACCCCAAGGTTGGCTCAATGCCACACTGTTAGCAGGCCTGAGAGTTTTGTGGGTCAGTGAGTGATGCTGATGAGACTCAGGGCAGGCCTAGAAGGCTGTGGGGAGGTAATGGGGCCATGGTTTCCTGCTCTGTCTCCAGCCCTCCCCAGCTGCAGGATTGAGGAGAGGCTTCAAGGGCATCAGGATGGCCCACCTCCTGGGGAGAGGCTTTGGCCTCAGTGACCTTCCCTCCCATTGAGGAAGACAGCAGCAAGACAGCTCAGGCTAGTCTTTGGGCTCACCCAGGACTTGACACAGCTCTAGTAAACCAACCAGGCTGAGAGACCCCAAAGAGGGGCCTGGCCCCACCACCAGTGGGTCAAGTTCTCGGGTGACTCCTAAGCCCCTTTGTCTGTTTCCTGCCCAGAGGGGTGGGGTGAGGGGCCCTTTGCCAAGTGATGAGCTCACCCTGCTCCCCCCCAGCAGAGACTAAGGCTCAGCTGCTTTGTCTCTGATCAGAAGACTGGGTGGGTCCCAGGCCTGGAGGAATGTGAGAAGGGCCAGCAAACAGTAAGCCTCCCTCTTCGCCTGGACTGCTGGTATTCCTGCTTCCCTGAGGCTCTCCAGCCCATTGAACTGAGAGGGCATACCCTGAAGAACAGTGATCATAACTAATAATTAAAAATAATAAGTCCACATTCATATACGGCTTGAAGGTTTGGAAAGTACTTTACAGAGCTCCTTACCATTAGGCAGCCTGGCCTTTAGCATCTGCTAGCCTTGCCCCTAGGAGGCAAGGAGAGGCAGAGGAGAGGATCCTGGGTCTAGAGTCAGGGCTTCCATCCCTGTGAGACACCAGGCCTGTCCCTTCACATTTCTGGGCCGAGGTTTCCTCATCTGTACAATAAGAGGTTTGGAATTCATCTCCATTTCAACTCAGTCAACTTATAAGTGCCTACTGTATGCCCAGTCATCATGCCAGGTCCTGGGGATACAAACACAACAGGGGGCAAACAATGGGAGGCATCAGGAGCTGGCACCTAAGCTGGACCACGAAGGAAATGAAGGAGAGCCACTAATTAGAAGCAGGGGAAGGCTCACATGTGCAAAGGCAGGAAGGGGGGAGATGCAGCATCACCTTCCGGGGCCAGCAAACCTATCGGCTGGTCTGGCTGCAATGGAGCCTTCTCAAGGGGTAGTAATAGGAAGTAAGTCTGACCAGGTGGGTGGCAGAGTTCCAGATTAGGGAGGGCTTGAAACACCAAATAGATGAGCATACACTTTTTATTGAAGCAAGAGGGAGCCACGGAACTTCTTCACAGAGGAATAACATGATCAGATTTTTACAGATACCAGCTCGGAAGCCCTGCTTTACCATATCTTGGGAGAGCCTCAGCTAGGGGACCTTGGTTTAAATCCCACCTCAGATTCTAGCTCTGTGATCTAAGGCAAGCCACTTACACCTTCAGTCTCAGTTTCCTCACCTGTAAAATGGGAATGATACTTTCACATAAAATTCTGACAAGCATTTTTTGAATGTGTACAAAGCATTGGGAATACAGAGACAAAGGGCTCCTGACCTTAGAGAAATGTCTGAGGACGAGGGTTTGGCAAACCCCGAGTGATATGGCAGCTGGTCTTGCCAGCCATTGTCAGGGGCAGGGACATCCCTTCAAAGGCCTGATGGAAAACAGAGGCTTGCTAGGAGCCCAGTGGTACCCTGGGAGACTGAAATCCTGATTGGCTCCTGGCTCTCCACCCCCAGGGGTCAGCAGCCTGGGCAGGGGACACTCTAGAAAACCTCCTACACCGCTGCCCTGGGCTCCCACACAGGCTTGGTAGGACAGGCGCCCCCACCCCCTGTCCCTAGCCGCCCCAGGGATGCTACTGGACACTCCCCACTCCCCCGCTCCCTCCCAGCAGCCTCCCCCGGCTTTCTCCCCCAGGGGCAGCAACGGCGCTGGTTGGCCGAGTTCTGGTCCCTCCTTTTCTGTTTGAAAATAAGCCCCGTTGCTATTAACCCTCTGCAGGGGCGCTCCGCTGCAGCTGAGATGGGGAGAGGGGAGGAGGGTGGGGAAAGCAGGGACGTGGTTTCTGCCTCCCTCGTCAGCCCACAAACCCTGGATTTCCATCATAATTATAGTGAGGATTTATTCATCAAGTGCATTATGGTTTGCAAATTTGGGATCTCATTTGATCCCACCACCCTGGGAAGTAGGTGCTGTTAAGTTACCCCATTTTACAGATGGGGAAACTGAGGCCCAGCATCAGAGCTTCTCCGGGTTAAGGAGCATTTTCCATTCCTGCAGCTTTGGGCCGCCCCCGCTTCAGCTGGACCCTTGGAGTCAGGCACTGAATGCATGGTTGGGACAGCGGAGGCCCAGGCTGCCTCCCAGCCCAGCCCTTCCCCTCTTATCACCCTCCCAAGGCCAAACTGGTCCAGGCCGGAGATGACCAAGCACAGAGCCTTCCTTCCTCCCCAGGCCCCCAGGAAAGGGTCCCCTGGCCACCCAAAGTATCTTTTCCTGATCGGGTCTCCGAGGGAGGCCTTGGAACAGGCTGTGCCTGGCTGGTCCCATCTCCATCCATTTCCCTGCGGCCCCCATCGGAGTGGAGATGAGGGTGGGGTGGGGGTTTACTGGCCACAGCCCCAGGACCTCAGACACCTCTCTCCCTCTCTCTCTCTCATTCTCCGTCTCTCTCCAGACAGCTGAGGAGCCGGTGGACCGTTGAAACTTGCTCGAGGCCCAGGGCGTGACTCACCTCCAGACACAAGCAGCCAGAATCCAGCCCTGGGGAGGGAAAGGGGGCGGGGAGGGGGCCCGAAGAGGAGGGGGCCCAATTACCTCACTGGAGTTATTAAAGTTATAGTGTCCCCAGCCTCCGTGCAGGCTGGAGGCAGGTTAGAAGAGCCCTGAAGGCCGAGGAAGGTCTGGGAACGTTGCCCCTCCCCATAGGCTTGGGGGAAGGGGGGCTGAGATAGTGACTTCCCCCACTCCACTCCCACGGACCCGGAGCTTGAGGTGAAAGTCTGGCTCTGGGCAGAGTGATAGGAGGAAGCGCCGGGAAGGGTGGGGGCGGGTGGTGGTCAGCTCCTACGGCCTCTGAGGCGGCTCCCAGCTCCCCGGCCTCTCCCACTCCGCCCGGGGCAGTGACCCTGCAGGACTCCACGTCCGGCCTTCCTCTGCCTCGGGGACCTCATCCCCACGCCTCCTACCTGGAGCCCCTCCTGCACCTGGGAGGAGGCGAAGGTCCGCTCAGGGGCTCTCACGGGCAGCTGCACGTCCTACGATGAAGGCGCCCGGAGCCTGGAGAGCTCCAGCCCAGAGGGCGCACTGAGATCCGCGGCATCGGCTCCGGGGACGGATTTCAGGGCCAGTGTCCGATCCCCGCGCACCCCCTCCCCGCTGGCGGCTGGCCTGCGGATAAGGAGCTTGGAGATCCCCGGGCAGCCCGGGGCACAGGTGGGCGCGGGCGCGACCCTGCTGCGGGCCGGGGGGAGCTGGGGAGGCCTCCCCCCCACCGAGAGCTGCTTCTCGGGGTGCGGGCCCTTTAAGCGATGCGCTCCCGCCCTCCCTGGTCCAGCTCCAAGTTCGGGGGGGCGGGCGGGGGGGAGGAGAGAAAAAAATAATAAATGAGACGGAGAGAGGGCGGGGGAGGGGAGCCGGGGCTTTTCGGGGCTGGGCTTCTTTCCTCTTTCTGCCGGCGGCAGAGGCCAGACCAGCCGGGCCCAGCCTGCGCCCAGCCCGGCGCGCCTGGGGGGAGAGCCGGAGGGCGGCGTGGAGGCGGGGGCCCGAGCAAGGCTCCCTGGGCGCGGCGGAACCCTCGGAGGACCCCCCGGGGCGGCTGCCGGGGCTTCCCGGGGCTGGGGCCGGCCATGCGCTGCCCGGGCCGAGCCGGGGCCCCCGGGCTGCGGGCGGCGCTTGGAGATCACGGTGGGCGAGCAGGCTGAGGCAGGTGAGCCGGGGGAGGGGGGGGGGGTCCTCAAACCGTCAGGTGTCGGGAGCCTGGGCCCCGCCCGCGCCGAGATCCTCCCCCCTCCGGCTCCAGCCCCGGCCCAGAAGGAGAAACTGAGGCTTCCCTCGGGTCCCGGTCTCGGGGCGGAGGTGGGAGAGACCCCGGCTCCTCCCTCGGACCACCTTCCCCCACCCCCAACTGCGGGGCACAGCTCCGGCCCCGCCCCTGTCGGTTTCTTTCCCAGGCCCCGCCCCCAAAGGGCCGATCTATGGAGCCCGGAGAAGTTCGGGGAGGGGAGCCTCCCCCCCCCACTCGTGGGCGGGCAGAGATTAGCCGGAAACCTGACCTGGGGGCTCACAGGGAGTGGGAAGGAGCCCCAGGATCGAGAAATCGGGGTGGGCTGTTTGTGGTGACCTTGGACCAGTCACCTCCCTCTGGCCCTCGGTTTGTGTATGTAAAATAAAGGAGTTGGAATTGATCATCTCCCAGGCCTCTCCCGGCCCTGACACCCTCTGTCCCGGCCCCCTCCAGCTCTGACATCCCCTGTACTAAGGTCCGTCCCTAGAAAGGACTTGAGGCACACTCCCCGCCCTCCCTCCTGGGGGTCCTGGGGCTTACTTGGCTTCCGTCTCCCTGCAGTGGTGAGCGCCCCAGGGATGACCAGCAGCCCCGTCCCCGCCATGGCGGAGAGGGAGAAGAGCGGTATCCAGTGTTCGGCCTCTAAAAGCATCCGGCCCTTCCGCTCCAGCGAAGAGTACCTTGATGCCATGAAGGAGGACCTTGCCGAATGGCTGAATGCCCTGTATGGCCTGGCAGTCCCCGGCGGGGGCGGGGGCTTCCTGGAGGCGTTGGAGACTGGCGCAGTGCTGTGTCGCCACGCCAACAATGTCAATGGCATCGCCAGGGACTTTGCCAGCAGCCACCCGGAGGCCGCCGGCCGCTTGCGCTTGCCCTCTCGGGAGGTGGTGTTCCAGGCTCACGGCGTCACCCCCGGCTCCTTCCTGGCCCGAGACAACGTGTCCAACTTCATCGCCTGGTGCCGAGGAGAGCTGGGCATCCCGGAGGTGCTGATGTTTGAGACGGATGACCTAGTCTTGCGGAAGAATGAGAAGAACTTTGTGCTGTGCTTGCTGGAGGTGGCCCGACGGGGCTCCAAGTTTGGGGTGTTGGCCCCGATGCTCATCCAGCTGGAGGAAGAGATTGAGGAGGAGCTGAGGGACCAGGCCAGGGAGCCAGGGCCTCCCACCACCGGGGACGAAGACAGGGACCAGCGGCCCTTGGACCTGGCCTCTGGGATTGGGGCCTACTCCAGTCGGAGACCCAGGATGACCCTGTGTGACCTCCGAAACCTGGACGAGCTGGTGAGAGATGCTGCCTCCTCCCCAACTGCTTTGTGGGGGAGTGGAAAAGGGCAGTAAGCTTGGAGCTTTGGGGGTCCTGACTGTCAATGCCTTGGTTTCCCCATCTGTAAAATGAAAAGGGTTGGACTAGCCGGATTCCCTTAGAGCTCTTTATTCTAGGGTTCTAATAACGCTATATCACTTTGGGCCTCATCTGTAAAATGAGTGGTAGATTACATGACCTCTAAGGTGCCTTCCGGTGTCTGCCCTGCCCCTAGGGACGGTCTTTGCATTTGTCCCTCTCTTCTCTCTTCCCTTAGCCTCAAGAAATATGCCTCACTCCCCGCTAACCCTGAGCCTTCCGCAGGCTGGCAACCTATAATATAATAATAATGGCATGTATCTCCTGCTTTTAGGTTTGCCAAGTGCTCTGCATAGATCATCTCATTTGTTATCTCTACAAGCCCTCGAGCTAGGAGCTATTATTATCCCCATTTCCCAGATGTAGAAGCTGAGGCCTGAAGAGAGTGATTTGCCCAAGGTCCCTCAGTTAGTAAGCTTCTATGGTCACATTTGAACTTGGGTCTTCCTGACTCCAGGCCTGACTCTCCCCAGCCCCAGCTAACATGGCTACGGGTTTGGTGGAGTGATTGTTTTAGAGGCAGAAAGGAAGAGAGGAGCTCTGAGTATGTGGAGAGGGGGAGACTCTCGGCCTCCTGGGTGCCTTCCAGCACTTAGTCCACAGGGGTGACTGTGTCCATCTCCCAGCTTAGAAACAATGAGGGTCCAGGAGAGAGGGCGGGATTTGGCCAGGTTCACATAGCAAGTTACTCGCAGCAGAACCTGGAACACCTTCCCAGCCCTCCCATCCTGACAGGGACCAGGAGCCTGAAGAGACTCCTGGCTGAGAGGGACAGGAAGAGAAGAGCCCCTGCCCGGCTCTCGGCTCATGGCTCACGGCTCACCTGGAGGCTTCAGGCCTGGGCAGGGTGACAGTTAGCTCTGCCAGCTCCCTCCTTCCTGCTCTCCCCACCTCCCCCGCCTCCTGGGCCCAGGCACTCTTGGTGGCTTTGTCCAGGGCAGCCCGGCTACCATGAAGCCCTCAGGGGAGAGCAAGGCCTGTATTTTTAGCTCTTCCAGCCCAACTTTAGGGGATCCTTGAGGTTCTCTGCTGTCCTGGCCCCCACTCTCCAGGCTACAAAGGCAGTGAGTGCCCAGGCAGCCCCAGCTGCTCCAAGCTTGGCAGAGGTTAGGAGGGCAGCCCATGTAAGTGCTGCCAGACAGCCCCACCTGCTTATTTCTTTCCAGGCCACGGTGGCGGTGGCCATGGAGAGTCAGGAGATGGGAAAGGCCCCCACTGAGCCAGCCCAGCTGGGCGGGGACACACAGACAGCCTGGGTTCCAGGGCCAGGCCTGTTCAAGAGCTTGACAGCCAGGCACAGCAAAGGGGACTTTACTTACCCATTCCCTGGCCTGCCCTCAGACTCAGTCATTGAGTCATTCAACAGGAAAGCATTTGTTGGTTTTGGAGCTCATATTGGGCAGCCGGGTAACTTTGGGGTAGTTTTAGGGTACAGAAGAGGAAGCCCTGAAGCAGGCTCTATATTGGGGTAGGCTGCCCCCTGGCAGTGTCTCTGGGTGAGCCAGACAGTATCCCCTCTGATGCGGCTCTCAGTGAAGGAGAACCCCAGAGCACTGTGTAGCCCCAAAACTTATCTGCGGTAGACAGCAACTATACAAAGTGAGGGAGGGAGGGAAGAAGGAAGACTTAAACACTTTAGACATATCTCTTTTCATCCTCACAACAACCCTGAAAGATAGTGCTTTTATTATCCCCACTTTACAGTTGAGGAAACTGAGGCAGCCTGCTCAGGTCACACAGCTGGTGTTTGAGGTTAGATTTGAACTTGGCTTTTCCTGACTCTAGACCTAGGGCTATATCTGCTGAGCCATCCCAGCTGATAAGGAAGTTGAAGGTCTCAAAGACAGCAGGACAAAGGCTGTGCCAGGCTCCAAGGTTAGGGCAGTCATTGAGTCCAGAGGTGGAGAGCTGGGGAGGGGTGAGATGAGTGGGGATGACAGAGGCTGGGCCAGGCCCTTGTGGTGTTCTTGAGGGGGAAACAGCCCATGGGAGCTGGGCTTCTGCTGGGGTTTCAAATGAGCTGCCCTAGAGAGTAGGGAAGGAGGAAGCCTCAATTCTACTCTATTATTTTCATGGTCATAACACTAGAGTTAAGAGATCCTAGAGGTATTTTCCAGGGGAAGAAATTGAGGCCCAGAGAATTTGAAGGCCCAAGTTAGACCCAAGTCAGCCCTGATTCCAAACTCGGTGTTTCTGCCCTGACCTTGCTTTCATATCCTCTCTCCCTGCACCTGCAGGACGGGCATCCTCAGAAAGTGTGCTCTGGGAGTTCCTGGGGAGCCCAGATTTTGGAGGCTCATAAGAGCTTTCCAGGTCCCCACAGGGGCATCTCCTGACCTGGCTAGGGAGATGGGACTTAGATATGTCCCAGGTTTTCCACCTTTGAGAAGAGAAGCCAGGAGTCCCAACAGAGAAGCAGTAGGGATACGATAGGAAGACACTGAGATCAGAAGACCTGAATTCAAATGCTGCCTTTGCCACATAATAATAGTAAATAACAAATAATAATAATAATACTAATGTTATAAATAATAAAAATCGCTCTTACCATGTGCTTAAGTGTTTTAAAGATGTTTCAGTTGACCCTCAGGGTCACTGTGGGAGGTGGGTGCTATTATTATGCCCATTTTACAGATGAGAAAACTGAGGCTGAGAAGGGCTAAGTGCCTTTACCCAGAGTCACTAAGCTATCCTGAGGCAGGATTTGTACTCAGGTCTTCCTGACTCCAGACCCAGTGCTTTCTGCACTATCTGTGTGGTCTTCATATCTTGGGCTTCATTTGTAAAATGAGAAATTTGGGTCACCTGACTGCTGAGGCCCCTTCCAGCCCTGGTCTGGAGTCCTGCAAGCCTCTTAGCTCCCAGCTCCGGAGAGCTCAGTTATGGGTGGAGGAAGGTGGGAGTGGAGGAAGAGACCCCAAAGTTCTCCACACCATCAGATTCCCTGACCCCTTGTATCTTCCTTTCTCAGGGGGCAGGTGGTCAGAGGAGGGAAACAGCCTTCTAGCACTGAGGGGAAGATCAGGGACTGTGCTTGGGTCTTCATGGCATGTCAAGCCATTGGCCATTCCCTTTGGTCCATCTCCCCATCTCCTTGGTGGGGAGGGCAGGGAACTGGGCAGAAGAGGCTAGACACCTTCACTTTCTTCCAGTGCCCAGGAGAAATATCCAGCTGATTTGGGGTCCCTGAATATGTCTCCTTCCCCTCTGCCTATCTGTGTCAGGACTAGGGAGTCAGAGTGCCAGTCTCCAGATATCCTTGAGGAAGAGATGGGGCAAAATCAGCGGGATTCTCTGTCCCTGTGATCTGGGTTCAAGATTCCTCCCCCCATCAGCCTCTGTTGGCTCTTCTCCTGTCTCTTCCCAAGGCACTCTGCCCCCCACCCCCACCTTGGGCCAAGGAGACATCTTGGTCTCTGACCTCTGAGCTCCAGTTTCTTTCTCTCCACAGGTTCGAGAGATTTTGGGCCACTGCACCTGCCCAGACCAATTCCCCATGATCAAAGTGTCGGAGGGGAAGTACAGAGTGGGGGACTCCAGCGCCCTCATCTTCGTTCGAGTATGTCTCTCTGGGCTCGCGTCTCTGTACCCAAGTCTGAGATCTCTTGGCCTTGGCTAGGTTGGGGCAGGGGACAAGGTGGAGATGCTGGCAGCCCTGGGGACTTTTCTTGGGACGGTGAATAAGCCAGCTGAACTCCCTCCACCCCAACACTCACACCCAGATTCCAGGGAAGGCAGTCCTGGGGGGCATCGAGGGTGCCTCAGTCCTGGGCCCGGGGCACGGGCTGGGGGAAGGTGCTGTTTCCCCGGGTGGTTCTGAGGGCAGCGGGCTCAGAAGCAGGACTTGTTTTCCCCTCAGGTCCTTCGAAGCCATGTGATGGTGAGGGTGGGAGGAGGCTGGGACACGCTAGAACATTACCTGGATAAGCATGATCCTTGTCGGTGTGCTTCTGTCTGTGAGTACGGGAAGGGGGGAGGAGGGCAGGAGGGAGGGGGGCCTCCCTGCACTCACCTGGAGCCTCTCCCCATCTCTGAGTCAGCGTTTGGGCCCAGCCAGGTCCCCACCCCCTCCTAGGCCAAAGTACCCAGCCTTCAGCAAGCCCTGGGAAATAACCTGGGGAAAAGGGCCCTGGGTTAGAGCCCGGCAAACTGAGTGCAGATCCCTACTTTGGGTCTCCTGACCTTGAATAGGCTTGGGGTTAGAGCCATGGTTTCATTGGTACAGGGACCTTCCAGGTGGGAGCTCCTTCTAGCAGGGCCCCACCTCACAAGTGTCTTTAAAACTGACAATGGGATTTTTGCTGTAATTGGTTTCCTTTGTAATTCTGTTTTTCATTTTATGCATTTAAAACCATGATTGGGAGAAGGGTCCATGGCTCTCACCAGACTGCTGGGGCAGGCGCTATGACAAAAATAGTTAAGAGGCCCTGTCTGAGAGCTGTCTTAGAGGCGTTAGTGAAGCCCCTTGCCCAGGGTCACAGCCCACATGTGTCAGAGTCGATTCTCCAGCAGACGCTCTTGGTCTCAGGCTCTGAAAGTGAGGGCCCTGGTCTGCTCTACCCTTAGCTTCCACACCCAGGATCTGCTCCTGGGCATGGCAGGGAAATGGGGATAGCTGAACAGGTTCTTCGGGGCTAGAGGGGTACCCTGCAAGGTGCTCCACGTTGACCCTTCCCCTCTGTCTTTGCAGCACACCGGCTGCCCCAGCCACGGGCACTGGCTTTCTCCCCACAGAAGGCGTCCCCGACCCCAAGCCCTCGACCTTCTAGTCCCGGGGCTCAGCGCTGGCCAGATGTGGGGAGCCCTGCCCCAGGAGGGGAGCGCCGGGGCTCTCGGCCTGAGGGGCTCCCCGCCCGGCTCGGGGCTGGGGGACCAGGTTCTCCTCAGGCCTCTGCGAACCTCCGCGGCCATCGGGATGGTCCAGAGACTCGACAATCCAACCCACTGAGGTAGGGCCTGGGTCAGGCTTAGGGGTAAAAGGGACTGGGGGAGTGAAGTCTCTGGCTATCCCTGTCTGGTCCTCAATGGGTTACTGCAAGCCTGGAGCTGTGCATCCGGTCTGTGGCGCAGGAAGAGAGAACCCTGGCCGCCCAGCTATGACTCATTCCCAGGGAAAAAGTGTGGCAGGCTTCCTGTCTCCATGGCAACCCAACTAACAGTCCAGGCTTGGGCGCAGCCCTGGCCCCGCCTCCTCCCCAGCCTTGGGCCGGTTCCCTCTGGCAGGGGGAGGGAAGAAGGGGGGGGGACGCAGCCTCACAAGCCTTGGGTCCCCAGGGTCCTCCGACCCCAGCTCACTTTGTCTCCCCCAGGTCCCGCCGCTGCTCAGGTGACAGTGACTCCTCAGCCTCCTCTGCACAGAGCGGCATCTTGGGCTGTTGCCGGGGTGAAGAGGGTTCCCCGGGACCCCGAAAGGACAGTAACAGCCGACAAGTGACCAGGGTCCCAGCTCCACTCAGGAGACCCCCAGCTCAGCGGAGCAAGTCCCGAGATCGGGGCCCCGGGCCCAGTCCCCGTGTAGAGGAGCGAGGTCGGCCCCGAGGAGCCCATAGTGGAAAAGATGCCCGCCTGGCAGCCCCAAGCCCTGCCCGGAGGGCACGGAGCCAGGGTCGGGAGGACCAGACGATGCTTGTCATCCACCGGGACAGAGACGGGCAGCACTCGTGGGCTCGCCCCTGTGGCTCTGGCAGAAGCACTCCCAGGGCGAGGAGCCCTGCAGTTCCTCGTGTCCGGCCCCAGCCCGCCACGGGCCCAGAGCCCCCCCGGCCCCTGCAGGCGGTGGATACTCTCTGCCAGGAGCTCGAGGAGCTGGCTCGAACCTTCCGGGCTCCCCTGGACCCCCGGCAGGAGCAGCAGCTGTACCGCTGCCTGGAGGAGGAATTCCTGGCCAACTCGAAGGCGTTAGAGGCCGAAAGGGCCTCCCTGCCCCAGGCCCCCCAGACCACCCCCGAGCCTGTGGCCCCCGACTCCGCCTACTGTTCCTCCAGCTCCTCCTCGTCCTCCCTCAACTTCAGCAAGCACGGCCCCCCCGGCGAGGCCTCCCGGATGGGGCCGGCTCCCAATGGGCTGGCCGCCATCCCCAATGGCTCAGGTGAAGCGTGGGATGCCAGGGCCCCCGGCCGCCGCCGGGGCCCCGCTCTCTCCAGCTCTTCAGATGAGAGCAACTACTGCCCTGCGCTCAATGACGTCCAGGAGGTGCCTGAGGGGGGCTGGAGTGAGGCGGAAGCGGGGGGCTCGGGATTGGAGCAGGCAGGGCCGGGGCTTGGGCCGGCCAAGTCGTCCCTGGCCACAGACCCACCGAGACCGTGTGCCCGTCCTCGGGTGGACACCCAGCCAGACAGAAAGCCATCCCGTATCCCGACCCCTCTGGCCCCCCGAAGGCCTTCAGCCGATCACAGGGCCTGGCAGGGTCTGCACTCGACTGTCTCGGGTTTTCTGGAGCCCCTGGCTCAGGTGCCAAGGGGGCAGACCAGGCAGGGGGAGGGTGCCTGGATGTGACCCCCTCTGAGGCACCTCCAGACCTTGCCACTATGACTGGGGAGCCTCCTAGTGCCTCCTCCCTGGGACCACTGAGACTAGGGCTGGGCTGGGCCAGAGTTGGCATTACCGTTGGCCCCCCAGTTGGGGCTCCTCCCTTATGTTTGCCCCCCAGCCCCTTCTTCCTTCCTATGTGGCCTTAGCTCTAACTGGGTCCACTGGACCTATCAGACTTCCACTCCCTGAGTCCAGGGACCAATGTCAGGGAAAGACAGGGGCGGAGACTAGCCAACTTGTTAAGTTTATGGTTTTAGGGTTTGGGGGAGGCAGGTGGTCTGGGTTGTTCCCCCACCCTATCCCTCCCCCGTAATGTATAAGTGGGCACAGCAGATCTATTTAAATCTAATATATTGAGAGTGTGTGTGTATGTGTGTGTGAGAAGAGAGAGAGCCCTAGGCCAGGCCCCAGCCCTGCTGAAGACCCCCACCCCTGCTCTGTAAACCTCCCTGGCCCTGAGAGATTCTGAGCTGAAGAGAGTAAACTAATGTCCATTGCCCTCAGTGTGTTTATTGTGGGGGGGGGGGAGTGGAGGGGTCACCTGGAGCCCTTTCCCCACCCTGGTGGGGCTGGCTGGGGGCAGGCGAGGGGAGGATCCAAGGCATGCTAGGGCTGGCATGCGAGGGCAGCAGCAGACTCCAGTTTGAGGCCCAGCGCCCCGGGGCAGGGGGGCCCATGCTGCCCAGCTGTGCTTCTTGCTAGGCTCTCTCTCTGGAAGGGAAGGAAGGCCCCAGATTTGGCGATGCTGCCTTTAAAGAAACCTCTTTGTTTACAGGTGAGGAAACTGAGGCTCAGACAGGGGGAAATGGAACATTGATTCTCATTGGGAAGGCCACCAGTAAGCTGGCAAGGCCCCTGGGGAGGGCAACCAGCAAGGTGAAGGGCCTGGAGTCCATGTCATAAGAGAACTACCTGGGATGGCAGCTACGTGGCAACATAGCACACTGGCCCTGGAGTTAGGAGGTCCTGAGTTCAAATCTGATGTCAGACACTAGCTGTGTGACCTTGGTCAAGTCAACCCCTACTGCCTCAAAAAAAAAAAAAATTCCAATCAACAAGGGGACTGACTATCTGAAGGACCTGGGCTTGTTTAGTGCTGGGTGGTGGCTGCAATGGGGGCCGGACGTGAGAGCTTTGGGGAGCAGAATCAGGAGCCACAGCTGAGTTGCTTTGCAGGAAAAACTTTCTAATAGAGTGATCCCAAAGTGGAAAGGGGTGCCTAGAAAGGGGCTGGCTTCCTTCCCCCAGAGGTCTTCTAGCAGTGGGTTTGGGGGTGCCCCAATGCCGGCTCCTTTCCCAGGATTCTCTCTGATATGGCTTGGGTTAGGTGACAGCTGGCTCTGGGACTCAGCCAAAGTCACAGACTGATACCACCCAGAGCCGCCATCCCTCCTGGCCTGAGCCACGGCCCCCAGTCCATCCCACCCCAGAGATGGAGCTGGGCCTTCCTTCTCCTTTTTATTCTGTCAGCGTTGGCCCTGAGCAGGATAGACTAGCCCTTGGGGGCCACATGCGGGGTCACCCTCCCAAGCCCTGGCACCGGGGGCCCTCCTGCCCTAGCTGGCCCTGGGGCCTGGCCCTTGGCCTGTGCTGTCCCCCAGCCTCACCCTCCCTGACTCCAACAAAGTACACGGCCCAGAGTGAGTCTTGGCTCTCCCAGCAGAGAGTGCATCCAGATGGGGCTTCCCCGCACTGGGAAGGTCTTTGGGAAGCAGCCCAGGAGAGTCACATGAGGCTGCAGCGGTTGGGGTGCAGCGCCCCTTGCAGGCGGATGGCCGGGTGGCTGTGCTTGCAGCCCCTAGCGAGGACACTGCTCAGCAGCTCCTTGAAGAGCAGGACCACGTGCCAGTTGTATTTGGCTGAGCATTCCATGTAGCCGCATTTCCAGCTCTTTCTCACCAGCACGGCCAGCGCCCTTCGGGGGCTGAAGCGCTGTCGCTGCTGGTCCCGCTTGTTACCTACCACGATGATGGGGGCCTCTGGCGCTCCCGCCGGCCTGCAGGGCACAAGACGGAGGACAGAAGGTAGGCGGGGGCCTGTGATGACGCCTTTCCCGGCTATGCTTAGACCCGACTGGGGAGGAGAGTGCCCGCTGGGGATGGCGGAACCTCGTTTGGTCATCCCAACAATCAGGATCACAAATCGAAATCTGGAAAAGGCTAGGCACCTAGGTAGCACAGTGGATAGATATCAGGGCCTGGAGTCAGGAAGCCCTGAGTTCAAATCCAGCTCTCCGACACTTAGTAGCTGTGTGACCTTGGGCAAGTCACTTAACCTCTCTTTGCCTCAGTTTTCTCAGCTGTAAAATCAGGATAACAGCATTTACCTGGCAGGGTTGTTGTGAGGATCAGAAGAGAGGATATTTGCAGGGTGCCTGGCATATAGTACCCACTATATCAATGCTAGCTGTTATTATTACCTCAGAGGCCATCTGGCACAGCCCACTCGTTTTCTAGAGGAGGAAACCGAAGCCCAGAGACATGAGTAGATTGTCCAAGATCGCACAGCTATTTTTTTTTATCAAAGTAAGGACTGGAGCCACTAAGGAGGAGTGGGGAGCAAGAACTGGCAACAGAGACAGGAAGACCTAGGTCTAAATTCCTATTGACTTACACTGGCTTTGTGACCCTGGGAGAACTGCCCAGATTCTCAGGGCTTAACTGTAGAGAGGGGGCTGACATGAATCAGTGGGGGAGTTTACACACTGGTCCTCATTACCTAGGTTCTCTCCATTACACTAGGGTTTCCTAGCTCCTGGCCCCATTACTGCCCAGAGGAGAGGAGAAAAATAACTCATTAGCATCTGGAAAGAGCCTTAGAGTCCAACCCCTTAATTTTTTTTTTTGCTTTTTTGGGAGGGCAATTGGGGTTAAGTGACTTGCCCAAGGTCACACGGCTACCAACCCCCTAATTTTACAGCAGAGGAAACTAAGACCCGAGTTGGATGAGTGTCAAAAGTCACATAGGGACCAAGTGGCGAAGTGGATAGAGTTAGGAAGACATCTCCCTCAGAATCTGTCCTCAAACTAACTGTGTGACCCTGGGCAAGTCCCTTAACTCAGTTTGCCTCTGTTTCCTCATCTGTAAAATAAGCTGGAGAAGGAAATGGCAAACTGTTCCAGTATCTCCGCCAAGAAAACCCCAAATGTGGTCACAGAGTTGGACTTGATTGAATAGCTGGGTGGTAGAGCTGGGATTCTCATCAACACCCTCTTGTGGCAATGATCATGAACTGTACCTGGAAGGAAGCACCAACCTTCCCTCTCCCTGAATGCATTGAATTGTTGAAAGAGCCAGCTACGTTCTTCTACCATCTATGCCTATAGGGGTTAGTGCCAGGGGGCCTGGACAGAAGGATAAAATGGTGGAAAAGCAGCCTGGTATAATGGAAACCAAGCTGTAACTGCCCTCAGTCAGAGGGCCTGGGTTTGAATCCTGCCACTGTCATGTGCTGTCTGTGTGACTTTGGCCAAGTAACTTCAATTTTCTGGGTCTCAGTTTCCTCCTCTGCAAAATGAAATGATTGGATGGCTTTTCTTTCCAGCTTTAAGATTGAATGAACCAAAGAAAGACTGCAGGGCAGAACTGACTCCCTAGACACCTCATTGGTCTGTGGAACACTGGAAAGGGACCTGAACTTTGGAGTCAGAAGACCTAGGTTGAAATCGTGGCTCTCACACTTCTGGAATATTATATTCCAAGCTCTCCCCTCCTTTATAGTGGTGGGCGCTAGATCTTTTGTGAATCTGTGACTCCTCAGTACTTGAATTCCTTCTTTCTGGCTGCTATTAGTATTTTTCCTTTTACCGGAGAGCTCTGAATTTTGTCTGTAATATTCCTAGGAGTTTTTATTTTGGGATTTCTTTCAGAGGTGACCAGTAGATTCTTCCAATTTCTACTTTGCCCTCTGATTCTAAAAATACCAGGCAGTTTCCTTTTATGATTTCTAGAAACATAATGTCTAGGCTCTTTTTTATTTTATTTTATTTTTTTTTTGGTCATGGCTTTCAGGTAGTCTGATGATTCTTAAATTATCTCTCCTCAATCTGTTTTCCAGGTCAGTTGTTTTTGATTTAAGATACTTCACATTTTCTTCTATTTTTTTAGTCTTTTGACTTTATTTTTAATATTTCTGATGTCTCATGGAATCATTAGCTTCCATTTGGCCAATTCTAATTTTCAGGTAGTTATTTTCTTGGTTAATATTTTGTATACCTTTGTTCCAAGAAGCTTAATTCTCTTTACATAAATTTCTTCCATAGAAAGAAATTTCTTTCCCTATTTTTCCTCTAAATCTCTCATTTGTTTTTTTTTTTTTGTGGAGGGCCGCTGCGGTTAAGTGACTTGCCCAAGGTCACATGGCTAATTTTTTGTGTTAAGTGTCTGAGGCTGGATTTGAACTCAGGTTCTCCTGACTCCAGGGCTGGTGCTCTATTCACTGCACCACCTAGCCACCCTTCTCATTTGTTTTTTTGGGGTTGTTTTTTTTTTTTTTTTGCCTTTTGGAGGGCAATTGGGATTAAGTAACTTGCCCAACGTTACATGGCTAGGTTTTTTTTTTTTTTGTGTGTGTGTGTGTTAAGTGTCTGAGGCCAGATCCGAACCCAGGTCCTCCTGACTCCTGGGGCTGGAGCTTTACTCACTGCACCACCTAGCCACTCCGCTCATTTGTTTTTTAAAGAAGTCATTTTTAGCTCTATTTTTTTAAACTTTTGCTTTAACTCTTCCAGGAATTCTAGTTGAGTTTATGCCCAAACCGTATTTTTCTTTACAACCGATTTTTCTTCTGGATTTGTGTCTTCAGTTTCACTGTCTCCACAATAGATTTTTAGGATGGGATTCTTTTTTTTGTTCATTCTTTGAGCCCACTTCTTGACTTTGGACTTAATGTTAGTGCTGGGCTCTGTGCACCTCCTGCAGGGGGGGGGGCATGGATTTCTGGCCTTAGCTGCTGTCCTCATGTCCATGTTCTGCTTTCATAGCTCAGTTTGGGGTCCTACAAGCTTTTAGTGCCCCCAGAGTAATGTGATTCAAGATGAGGGCTTCTTACTGCCCTCTTGAGGTGAGCTCTGCATGATCCTGACACAGGCTTGGGTCTTTTGGCTTGTCCCTGGTTGGGACTCGGTTGCTATCAGTCCTCTGGGAAGTTCTAAAGGTTCAGTGCCTGACCTGCTGACTCCCTGTTGGTCTGGGAGTCTGGCTCTGGGTGTCCCACTGCAGCCTGGGTTGGAGGCTAGACTGAATCCCCTCCATGCTCCTGGGATGAGCCCAGAACATTACTGGCTTCTGAACATGTTCCTTGTTCAGTCAACAGCCAGGACCCGAGACTGCCACCACCCCTAGGTGCAGACGCCCTCTTCCCTCCATCTGACTCAGAACGTGGGAGTGGGTGATGTAGCTACCTACTGGCATCCGTTCCTGCACCCTCCCCCAGTTCAGGGATCCTCTGGGATCTCTTCCTGCTCCTCTGCTTCCTGCCCTGCTGCTGGTCTCAGCTCCCTGTCAGTTGTTGGGCTGGAATGTGCCATGCGTGGTCCACTCCTGGCCAGACCTTGGCCCCAGTGTCTGAAGACCTCTTTGTCTCTCTAAGCCTTACTGGGTTGGAAAAATGATTTGCTGTGACTTTTTCCCAAACTGTATCCAGTCTGGTGCATTTTCTAGATCTTTGTGGAGGAGGCTGGATAGGAGAGCCAGGCTGTCCTTCCTGCTACTTTTCTATCTGCACTCTGCCTCCCCTTGCGTCCTGTGTGACCTTGAGGCAGGGGGGCACAATGGAGAAAGTGCTGAGTCTGGGACTCAAGGACCTGAGGTTCAAACCTGGCCTCGGACGCTTGTTACCTAGCCCCCAGGCCTCAGTTTCCCCAGCTGTAAAGTGAAAGGAGTAGATGGCTTCTGAAGTGCCTTCCAACTCTGAATCCATGATCCTAAGTCATTTGACCTTCATGGGCCTCATTTTCCTCAGCTGTAGAATGAAAAGGTCAGAGTAGATGGTCCCTGAAGTCTCTTCAACCAGCATATCCCCACTGTTCTAGCTCAAAGGAATGCCCCCAGACCTGCGAGGGAGCAGTAACCATGATAATCCTCATAGCTGATGAGGATTTTTCCAGAAAAGCTTTCCCGCCCACGATCTCAGTGTAGTCAGGTGGGTAGGCTCCAGGGCATCAGGTCTGGGCCAGGTGACCTGTCCTGTTCCTGGCTGGTCCCTGCACTGGTTCTCCCTGCACCCCCACCACAACCCAGTCTCTCACCGGTTTTCCGCAATCTGCTGTCTCAACACCTTGACATAGTCGAAGCTTTCTGGGCTGCAGATGTCATAAACCAGGACGAAGGCATCTATGTCCTGTAGGCTCCAGTCCTTCAGGTCTGGCAGCTCCTGAGAGGCAAGAAAGAGAGGGAGGGTCAGCCCCAGCCTGTGGGGTCAGTGGGACCCTGTCCATTCCTGGGCCCCCCAAGGATCCAGAGGGAGTGTCTGTCCCTCAGTGACCACAAGAGGGCACCCGCAGCTTCCTTGTTTGGAGACCAGGTGCTTCTAGGGCCGGAGGTCGTTTAGATTTATAATCACCTCTATCCCCCATATCACAGAAGAGAAACCTGAGACCCTGAATAAGGGAAGTGACTAACTTAAGGTCCCACAGATAGCAAGTAGCATTGTAAGATCTGAATCCAGGTCTTTGAAATAATACGTCATGAGCAGAGAAAGTATACTTGTCATCTAGCATGACTGACCTGAACCTGGGTAAAGCAGAGCCTGGGACTCTGGCCAGTAGGCCCTGGCACTCCCCAGGAGCCACCCCTCTCCCTATCTGAAGTGGTTCTGGGGGCTGGAGATCAAATGCAAGAGTCCTTGCTGATCCTTCACTTTGGTGCTTGGAGCCCTCTGGCCCAGCTTCCAAGTACATTTTGAGAAAGACCGTCAGCTGGCCACAGGGGAGACCCAGAGGGTGCCTCACTCTGGCATGGACTGAGCTTTAAGCCCAGCCCCAAAGTGAGCCCCGAGGTTGCCCAGAGACTGACCTCTGAACCTGTCAACAGACTGAGCCCTTAGCCAGGTCGTAGACTGAACTCTGACCCTATCTATAGACTGACCCTTGAGTCTGGTGCCAGGCTGAACCCTGACCCTGGCTTCAAGCTGACCTCTGACCTTGTTCATAGACTGAGCCCCAAACCCTTGTCCAGACTGACCTCTCAGCTGCACCCAGAGCGTAGGCTGACAAGGGCCTCCACTGGAAGGACTCTGATAGCCCCCAGTGGACGCAGGAAAGCCCCAGATCCCTACAGCAACACCTCACATCTCTCTGGGCACAGACACAAACATGCACAGACATTCAGTCATGCAACAAATATTTATTGCCTCGATGCTCTGGGCTGGGTGCCCACAAAGAGGGGGTGGGGAGAAGTGGGGGCCAGCCAGGACACCCAGAAGGAAACCTGGGCCTGCTCCAGCCACCAGAAAGGCCTTCAAAGAGACAGAGCAGCCTGATTAGTGACTTCTCCTCTGCTGGGAACAGGCCCCAATGGGACCTAAAGTCAGAGGCCCTGACCTCAGATCCCAGCTCTGATCCTCATTCTCTGTGTCATTTCATCTGGGCCGCACTTTCCTCCTCTGGAAAATAGGGGAATTGGCTGGAATGAGCTCAAAGGTCCCCTCCAGATTTAAATCTATGACTGTGATGAGTTCAAATCCTGTTTTCTACCTGTTTGACCTTGGGACAAGTCACTTCATGTGACTGGACCTCAATTTCCTCATCTGTAAAATGAGGGAATTGGCTTCCAGCTCTAGAGCTAGGATCCAGGGCTCTACTCACTAAGCAACACAGCCTTTCTTTCAGAGAATGGAAAATTAAAGCCCTAATCAGGGAAGGCACTTGCCCAAGGCTGCCTGGCTAAGTATCGACAACAGACTGTATATACTTTCCAAATATCACATTGCTTCCCTGCAAAGGACTGGAGACTTGAGGATGAGATCTTGATCCCCATTTCCCTTGGCCCAGAGGATCCTTTCTTTGGTGCCATCAGGGTCAGGGGTTGATTGTGAAAGACCTTAGATGATGCTTTGATAGTTCCCTTGGCTCTTACAGCCAATGTGGCCTATGAGTGACACAGGGAAGGGAGTGTTTTCTCCATTGGTCAGATATAGAAACTGAGACTCAAGTCTGTTGAATTGACTTCCTCAGAAAGTCACAAAACTAGTGGCAGATATGGTTTAGAGAGCAGGTTCCTGATCAGGAACCCAAAACTCTTTGTACCACTGAACTTTAGTTTCCCCTTTCCCAGTGCATAACCTGTTCCCTTCTCTCACTGCCCCCTCTTGTATCTTCACTCTCTTACTTATGTTATCAATCTCTGGCCACTGCCTCCTTCTCTGCTACCTACAAACATGTCCATGGCTCTCCCACCCTCAGAAAACCCTCATTGATTCATCCGTCTTTGCTATCGCCCCATGCCTCTTCTTCCTTTTGTGGCCAAAGTCCTTGACGAGGCTGTCTACACTCAGTGCCTCCTCTCACTCTCTTCTCGACTTTCTACAATCTGGTTTCTGATCTTATCGTTCTACCAGCACTGCTGTCTCCAAATCTGCCACTGATCCCTAAGTTGCCAAATCCAGTGGCCTTTTCTCAGTCCTCATTCTCAATACCTCTGCAGCTTTTGACACTATTGATTACTCTCTCTTCCTTGACACTCTCTTCTAAGTTTTCAGCATACCCCTGTCTCCTGGTTCTCCTCCTACCTATATAACCACTCCTTCTCAGTCTCTTTTGTTAGATCCTTCTCTAAATCATGACTTCCATCCATGGGTGTCCCTCAGGGTTCTCTCCTGGGCCCTCTTTTCACTCTATACTATTTCGCATGGTGATTTCATCAGTTCTTATGGTTTTTATTACCTTTCTGCTGATGATTCTCAAATCTACTTATACAGCACTAGCCTTTCTCCTGACATTCAGTCTCATGTCTCCAACTGACTTTCAGACATCTCTAACTGGATATCCAATAGATATCTTAAACTCAACATGTTCAAACAACTCATTTGCTTTTTTTAAACCTGGGGTAGAGAACCTGTGGTCTCGAGGCCTTCTAGGTACTTGAGGGCAGTCTTTTAACTGACTACAAGTTTTACAGAACAAATCCTTTTATTAAGGGAATTGTTCTGTAAAGTTTGAATTCAGTCAAAGGGCTGAACTTGAGGACCTAGAGGGCCACATGTGGCTTTAAAGTCACAGGTTTCACATCCTTGCTAAACCCTCCCTACCTCCTACATTCCCTATCACCATAGAAGGCAACACCATCCTCCCAGTCCCTCAGGTTCCCAACCTAAGAGAGATTCTGGATTCCTCACTATCTCCTCCAGATCCAATATGGTGCCAAGGCCCAGGGATTTCACCTCTGTGACACCTCTCATCAGTTTCACCTCTGTGACACCTCTCATCAGTTTCACCTCTGCAGCATCTCTCATCAATTTCATCTCT
>NW_027187465.1:3128753-3197316 GCF_028583685.1 Petaurus breviceps papuanus | reverse complement strand
TTCATCTCTGTAACATCTCTCATCAGTTTCACCTCTGCAGCATCTCTTTGTCTAATATGTGCCTTTCTCTCTTCTGACACCATTCCCCCTCACCCTGCCTCATGCAGGCCCTTGTCAATCATCTCATGCCTAGACTACTGGAATAACCTACTGGTGGGTCTGCTGGCCTCAAGCTCCTCCCCACTCCAATCTTTCTTCCATTCAATCACTAAAATGATCTTCCTAAAACACAGATCTGACCATATCACCTCTCCTACTCAACAAACTCCAGTGGCTCCCTATTTCCTCCAGGATAAAATACAAATACAAAAATACAAAATTCTCAGTTTGTCGGATCCCTCCTTCCTTTCCAGTCTTCTCACACCTTGCTCCTGGACATGTCTTCTTCTATCTAGAGATGCTGGCCTCCTGGCTGTTCTACAACAAGACCCTCCATCTCTTGGCTCTGGGCATTCTCGCTAGCTGTCGCCCATGTCAGGATCACTCTCCTCCACTCTGACCACTGACCTCCCTGGCTTCTTATAAATTCTAAATAAAATATGACTTTTTACAGGAAAACCTTCCCCAACCCCTCTTAATTCTAATGCCTACACTTGGCTAATTATTACCTATTCAGCCTCTATAGATTCATGTATAGAGCTGTTTGTACATTTTGTTTCCTTGACCTCTTCTCTGTTAGATTTTGAGGTCCTCAAGGAGCAGGGACCTATCTTTTGCCTTTCTTTGTACCCTCAGTGTTCACACAGTACCTGCTACATAACAGGTGCTCAATAAATGTTGACTGACTCTGGACCCTCAACCAAGAAATGAGTAAAGCAATAAACAAGCAGTTTTAAGCACCTTCTGTGTACCAGCTACTGTGGTAGCTAATGGGGACACAGAGATGGGTATCAGTCAACCAAGAGGCATTTATTAAGCATCTATGATGTACGAGGCACTATTCTAAGCACTAAAGATATAAACATAAAAGTGAGATAGTTCCAATCTTCAAGTTACTTTCAATCTACTGAAAACCAAGGAATCTTTTTCTGTTTCTGAAATATGAGCAGAAACCCAACTAGGGCTGATGGGGGAAATCCCAAGAATGTGGCCCTTGCAACTAACTTCCTTGAGGATAGCAACCTTTTTTTGACTCAACTTCCTATTGCCCTGAGTGCCTGGGACAGTGCTCTGCATACAGCAAGTACTTAATAAATGAACCCCTCATTTTGCAGCCCTCTCCCTCACTCTGCTTCCTCACTCAGTGGCTCTCCTCCCAGGTGGCTGGTCCTAGCACCCTCACACAAGGATGGCTCTACAAAAGGAACAGGTGGCAGATGGGGGCCTTGGAGATCCTTCCTGTCCCTGAGTCCTTCTGCTTTTGGTTAGAGTGCCTGAAATCCCACCATTAGAGGTTCATGCCTTTGAGTTTTTCCTGGGGCTGCATGAAAAGCCCTGGACACTAGGGAGCAGAAAGGCAGTTGGGAGCAGATGGTGATCTGAGATTTCTTCCAGTTCTAAGATAGGGACCCTTTGTCTTCCGTGGGCCATGGTCAGTCCTGGTGAAGCCTATGGGCTCCTCAGAATCAAGTTTGCAATGCATAAAATGCAATACAGAGGATTGCAAAGGGAATCAATCATATTGGAATAAAGATGTGATTTGTTTTCCATCCAAGTTCACAGACTTTGGGGACTCCGGGTTACGAAGTCCTATTTTAAGGGTTCTTCCAAGCGTTGACATTCTCTGTTCCACAGCCCTTTCAGGCTCTCTGTTCTAAATTCTAAGGTCTCTTCCAATGCTGACATTTTGAGGTCCCTCTCACCTCTGGTATTCTCTGTTTCAAGAATTCTCCTAGCTATGACAAGCTCTGTTCTAAACACTACCCCTCACCCCCCCCCCCCATGTTCCTCAAGGGAGCAGAGAGTGATGGGGACTTCAGCTGGTCCTCTCTCCCAACCTCAAACCAAGACCTTTGAAATGTCCCATAAGAGCAGTAATGGAGAAGGCAATTAGTAGTCTGTGTAGTTGGCAGGAGTGTGTGGAAGGAAGGGGGGTGGAAGGAAGATAGGTGAGGGGAATGGAAAGCTGGGCCTGGAGTCAGAAGACCTCAGTTCAAATTTGGCTTCAGACACTCATTAGCTGTGTGGCCCTGGTCAAGTTTTACCTGTCTGTCTGAGTTTTTTCTCACCTGTAAATGTATATCATAATAGCACCTACATACCAGGATGGTGATGACGGTCAAATGAGGCAATACTTGTAAAAAGGGCTTAACCCCTTTCCTGGCACAAGGAAGGCAATGTGCGTATCTGCTTATTCCCTCTCTCTGGGAGCCGGCTCAGCCCAGTCCTCAGAGAGGGCCTTGCTGTGCTCTGCCCTTCCAGAGATGAGCAGAGGGAGCCCAAGATGGGTGGATGGGCCCTGGGCACTCCCAGGACAAACAGCTCTGGGTTTCCAGACACAAGGGGGGCGCACAGGACACACAGGCAGTTCCAGAACACTGGCAGATCGATCACACATTGTCTGGACCCAGAATCATGTGCAAAGGCAGAGTCCAGGCAGCACACAGCCCTCCCAAAGGACTACACACTGGCCACGTGCTCCTGCTTGAGACTTTCAGAGTGTCACATAGTCTGCCCTCCTAGGAGACAGACAGAGCTTTCCTAAGGGGCCTGGCAGCCCTCCCACCCCAGCCTAGGCTCTCCCAGGAATGGGATCCGAAGCATCCTCTGCCGCCCCAGCCCGCATGCTCCCTGACCCCCATCCAGACACACACGCGTGCTCCGGCCCCCAGAGCGGCCAGTCCTTTGAGCCCCGCTCCTCACCACCTCCCACCCCACCCCACCCCCCGGGCCAGGCAGGACTCACTCACCTGGAGGCCCCCGTCCCCAGCAGAGGAGGCTGCGCTGGTGGCGGCTGAGGCCGCGGCGGAGGAGGCGGAAGCGCTGCTGCTGCTGGCTGCCGAGGCTGCTGCGGCCGCGGGGGCGGTAGCGGGGCCGGCCGTGGGGGCCGGGGCTGGGCCCGGCCCGCCGTCGCTGATGCTCAGGTCGTACACGGCGCCGTTGAGCAGCACGGCGGGCCGATAGAGGCGGCGGGCGGCCGTGGGCCGGTGCCGCTCGGGGAAGTCCCCGTACAGGAACTGCCGGATGATGGCCGTCTTGCCCACACCGGGGGCTCCCAGCACTGCCACCCGCAGGGTGCCCCCCATAACCCGCCCGCGCCCGGGCCCTGGGCCCCGGCGGCCCCGGCCCCGGGGCGCCGCATGGGCCGCTCAGGGTCCCCCCGGGCTGGCCCGCCTCGGCTGCCCGCCCCCGGGCTCATGGCCCCCCCGCCGCCGCATCCGGGGCTCCGGCCGCCGGCCCCCGCCCTCGAGACGGGCAGGCGGACAGACCACCCCCCCTGCGCGGACAGATGGTCAGACCCCTCTCACAGATATATGGGCAGATGACCTCCCGTGCGGATAGATGACAGACCCCCCCCCCCCCACCCGCCTCCCGCACCTCTCGGACAGGTGGACCCCTCTCCCCCAGGGGCAGATGGATTCCCCGGCGAGAACGGGAGGACCCCCTTCCACTGACAGATAAGCAGACCCTCCCTCCCTCACCGACAGGCGGACAGATACCCGCCTCCCGAAAAGGGCAGATCGGTAGACCCTCTCCTCCTCACGGACAGGCGGACAGACAACCTCTCCAAAGGCCAGCTAGGCAGACCCTCCCCCAGCCCCGCACGGACAAACGTATGCACAGGATGAGGCCCCCACACAGACAGATGACACCCTCCAGATCACAGACAGGCAGACAGCTCTCCCCCAATCCCCAGAGTGCCTACAGACGCTCCCCCGACACAATCACCCTTAAGATCCCAAACAGACAGCTCCCCCCGCCCCCACCAGGACAGATGCTAGCCTCCCTTCTGGGCGCAGACAGATGGCCCCCCACCCTGAGCACTTCGCAGCCGGGGCAGCGGACCCGGCCGGAGCGCCGGGAGACGAACTCTTCAGGAGCCCCCACCCCCACCCCGCCCCCGCAGACCCACCGGAGCCCAGACAGACAAACGCACGGACGGACGGGCGGACGGACGGAACGACACCCGGGGCGGCGCGGAGGGCTGGCGGGGTGTCCTACTGAGCTCAGCCCTTGGCGGCTCTGGCTGCCCAGCTCCGGCGGAGTGGAGCCGCGGCTTCCCCGCCGCCACCGCTGGCGGCTGCCACCACTGCCGCCTCCCTCCTGCCTCCCCTTAGTGGAGCTCCCAGACTCCGGTCCTTTAGCTGATGAGGTAACTGCAGGCCGCCCCCCTCCTCCCCAGACAGCCCAGGGGTCACCCAAAGGTGACTCCGCCTTTGAACCCAGGCACCCAGGCTCCAGCAGCTGTCTCTCTGGTCCCAAATCCGACCGCCTTCTCACTCCGCCCCTCCCATGTTCCCCCTTCCCCCTTCCCCCTCCCGCTCTGATGGCCCGGCCCCTGGCCCTCCTAAATTCAGGGGGAGAACCCCAGTACCACCTCGCAAGCTGTCCCTCTCATTTCAGTCTCAAGCCCCTCTCATTCCTTTGATGGCTCTCCCCTTCCCTGCCTCCAGCTGACAGAACCCCAACCCCTCCTACGCCCCCCTACCCAACCCCCCAGCTCACAGCCTCCTCCCACTGCCCGCCTGAAAGCCGAGCTCAGAGAATCGCCTGGTTTCGCTGTGGAGTTCGGAAGCCAAAAGACCCCCAACCTCTCTTCCTCCCCTGCGCCAGTCCTTTGGATGAGTAACTCTAAGGTCCCAGCTCTGTGGGGCCCTGTGCAGGTTGCCCAGGGAAGGCCTGAGGAAACCCAGGGGGTTTTCGGGAGTGGAGTGCAGCTAAATGACAGGGGAGCCTTCTTCCACCTCAGCAGGGACCCCTCTCTTGGCAGTGTGGACTCCAGGTACTTCCCCAACAAGGTTCCCTTCCCCTTGGCTCTCCAGTGCTCCCTCCTACCAACCACTGGCTCGTTCACCTACCCCTTCAACTGTGGCTGTCCACCCAGCCTGGGTCCCCTACTCCTTAGTCACAGAGCATCAGAGAATTCTAGGCTTAAAGCTGGAAGTTTCCTGAAAAGTCACCTGCACCGAACACCCTCATTTTACAAAAGAGGACACTGAGACTTAGAAAGTGGGAAACTATTTGTCCAAGGTCACCCAGGTAACAAGAGGTAGGCAGGGTTCCAACTCAGATCAAAGCCTTAGATCTGGAAGGAACCTCATTCTCCTTTTACAGAAAAGGAAACTGAGGCCCAAAGATCACACAGCTAGTAAGAGTCAAAGGCAGTCTCTGAAGGGAGGTCTTCCTCGCACAAACTGGGCTGGGGAATTGGGAGAAGCAATGTGGAGATACCTCCAGAAGGGACCTTGGAGAGCTCCTACTCCCACCCTCTCATTTTACTGACCAGGAAAGGGAGGCCTGATGTGGGAGGGAGCATGCCTTGTCTCGGGTCACCCCAAGGAAGAGGCAGAGTCAGGACGAAGAGCCCCACTTTCCTTTAGGCAGGCTCTTTCTTCCTCCCTCCCTCCCTTCCTTCCTCCCTTCCTTCCTTTCTTTCTTTCTTTCTTTCTTTCTTTCTTTCTTTCTTTCTTTCTTTCTTTCTTTCTTTCTTTCTTTCTTTCTTTCTTTTTCTTTCTTTCATCAATTGGGGGTAAGTAACTTGCTCAAGGTTACACGGCTAGATGTTTCTGGGTGTGGTGCTAAGTATCAGAGCCCAGATTCAATCCCAGGTCATCCCAACTCTGGGGCCGGTGCTCTTACTCACTGTGCCACCTGGCCGCCCCTAGGCTCTTTCTTTCTAAGCCTGGTGACTCCCCACTCCCATGTCCAGAGGTTGGAGAGAAGAGGCCAGACCCTCTGCTGAGGTGAAGATCTCTTCTCCCTCTGGGATTTTAGGGCCAGGTCTCTGCCATCCTCCCAGGGCTCCACGACTGAGGACAAATTTACTTGTAGGGGAATCTGGAGAAAGTGACCATCCCTTGAGTCTGCAGGTCCAAACTCTATTGGAAAGGCAGCCCTCACCATGTTGTCTGGACCACTCCATCCTTTTCCCCTAATGTCCCAAAAGGCTTTCACTTGTGTACCTGGAAAAGATCAGGCCCAGGAAGTCTACCTTGCCCCTCCCTCTCTTGTTTAACCCAAGGTCTTGGGGGAGGGGGCAGGGAGGAGAAAGTTTTGTGAGAAAACCCTGGGTGCTGGGGGCAGGTGGAGTCAGCACCCATTGGACTCCATAACAGGAGGAGGAAAGGACCTTGGAGAGAGAACATGGTAGACTAGTATGAAGAGGTAGCTGATGGTATGAAGAGATAGCCAGACCAAGAGACAACAAGCCATGCACCTAGCTTCTAAGCACCTCCAGTCAGCCTGCCCCAGCTGCCACCTGCTGCTTCCCTGAACCTGGGCTGCTAGGAAACCAGGCAAAAAAACAAGTGCTTGGGCCACGTGTTTTCCTGACACAGTCACAGATCTTGGATATCAATGGAGCCAGCCTCCCTCCCTGCTTTGGAGACAGACAGACAGACAGATGGGAGGCACCCTCTGCTTTCCCACAGAACCAAGGGCTCAGGGGATCTGGAGCTGGAGCCCTTAGAGGTCTTCTCATCCACTCTGGCCCCCAATCCTAAGCAAAAAGCCCTGATTCTCACCTTCCCTCCCCACCTCTTGCTTGAAGCTGGGAATGTGAGTACTTGGGAGTCAGGACTTCCCATGGTGATGGGGCATCTCCCAAATAGACCCCAGAGTGCTAAGCTGCTCAGATCTAGAAAAGGGTCAACACAGAGTGACAAAAACTCCACACCTCTAATTTCCCAGCCTTCTTTCTTTGGTGAAGAAGCAGGGGATCCAAGCCTGGCTTTTGGCCAAGTCCCAGCGCAGGAAGGCATGGGGAACATTTGAATTCCACATCACTGATCAGAAGGATCTCAAACATGATGAATGGGCTGAAAGTCCTGTCTCTGGGTCCCCAAACTCAGTTCGGCAGATAGAGAACCATGACTAAACCAGTTTGTGTGAAGGGGACAGTAGCGAGACGCCCCCTTTATTAATCATCCTGGGAATGGAGAGAGGTGGCCAGCACCCAGAATGCCTCACCTTGTGGGTGGGAGGCCCTTGACTGGGCTTGTCAGCTGGAGGAGATGCACAATGACAAATGCATTTTTCTGTCATGGCCAAAGGAAGGGTCGAGGTTTTTGGACTATGCTGTTTCTTACAAGGGAAGGTGTTTATTTTGTTTGCTTTGGGGTGGGGGAGGGGAAGGAGGGAGAAGGTAGAATAATGATGGTGTCCCCAAATAAAGAAAAAGAGTGTTAATGAAATAAAATGTGGACAGAAACTCAGAGATGCAAACAGAAGCAAGCTGGAATAAATTTATTGCCTCCTTAAAAAAACCCTTCATGCTTTACATAATTGAAATTCATGGTTTCATATGCGCTTCTCTTTCTCACTTCCTCTTTATATATGGAAATGATCTCGTTTGTTGAAGTCTGTCAGGTTCATTATTTTTAAAGGGGGAGGGAACCAAAGCTTGCTGGGCCCCTGCGCACAAGTCCAAACTTCTCTGTCTGGCCTTTGGACACCCCCCTTGCCCGTTCCGCCCATCCTCTCCTGCCTTCTCTGCCAGGGCTTTGGTCAGACTGGCTGTCCCTGCCGTCCCTCCATCCTTGGGGCTCTGCCTCAGCCCAGGCCTTTTGATCCCTTTCCCCAGCCCTGGCCCTCCAGCTTTCACTCATCTCTTAGGGCTCCAAGCCTCCCTGAGCCCTCCCAACCAGGAGTGTGCTCTCCCTCCTTCCAGCTTGCCCAGTTTCCACGTGTCTCTGTTCTCCCCAGCCCTCAGCACAGTGCCAGGCACATGGGGATGCCTCAGAATTGCTGCTTCATTCGTGCATTCACACACCACACCCTAAAGTCAAACCATGCCTCCCTAGCATCTCCGAGGGGCAGGGAGCATGTTCTAGAGGTGTTTGCCAGCATCATGGTGTCCCTTGAAATATTCTGAGGGAGGGTGATTTGAAGGGAGCACAGAGCACTAGCCTGGATGCAGGAAGACCTCAGTTCGAATATGACCAGCTAGTTACCACTTGTGTGACCCTGAGCAAGTCAGGATCAGCTGATGTTGGAAGTCCAGCCCATACCCCAAAGGAACCCCAGGGATATACCTAACCAAAAACAGCCATTCAGCCTCCCCCCCAGCACTGGGGATGAACTTCCTCTTAACATGAAGCCTCAATTGGCCAGCCTCAGCTTTGCATCTGTAAAATGGGGGTTTTCAAAGCAGCATATTTTCACCGAGCTATTGGGAGGCCCAGGCGCAGGTATAATCAGCACACCCCAAAATTTCATATGAAAGAAATAGATTGTAATTTCATATTGAAGAAGTCTATAATCCACATAGAATCAATTGTCTACTAAAGAGGTGTCAGTTCTAGGCAGAAGTTCCCAGCCTGGGGCGACTAGGTGGCACAGTGAATAGAGCACGGGCCCTGGAGTAGAGGACCCGAGTTTAAATCCTTAGCACTTACTAGCTATGTGGCCTTGGGCAAGTCACTTAACCCCAGTTGTCCTGCCTTTCCCCCTCCAAAAAGCAAAAAGAAAAAGAAAAGAAAAGGTCCCAGTCTTCTAGGTAAGGTGAAGAAAACTGTGGTATGAGGCTGGGCAGGGGAGGCTTCACAGACCCTCTGAGGGCAGAAAATTCTCAGATGATCGAGTCCAATCTGTACCTGACCAAGATTGCTCTCTGCCACATTCCACCTCCAGTAACAGGGAACTCACCAACTCCTACTTTGGAAAGAAAAACATTTCCTAATATCAACTCTGCATCTGCCGAGGCTTTTGGGGCTATCCTCTGGGGTCAAACAGGACAAGGTCTGCCCTTCCTCCAGAGGACAACCTTGAGCTGTTTGAAGACAGAGACCCCAACATCTGACACCCTCAATTTACAGAGGAGAAAAGTGGGGCAGACCCAGTGGGTTGAGCTGACTTGCCCAGTTCTTCTTACTCTAATTGCATTTAGATCAACAAGCATTTATTAAGCCCCTGCTATGTGTCAGGTCAACAAGCATTTATTAAGCCCCTACTATTTACCCCGTACTGGGCTAAGCACCGGGGGTACAAAGGAAAGCAGAGATTAGTGATTTTCTACTGCCTTTTTCTTCCTTCTGCCTGAGCTGGGATTTGTAAAGGCAGGAACGAGTGATGTTGGGGCATTCAAGTTCAAGGAAAGGCCTGGAGGAAGGACGGAGAGGGCAGCCATTGTGTGGACAGTCAGGACACCAATGAGACTGAATAGGAGTGTTTGTCTCCATTGGGCAGGAGTGAGCCAGGAGGCTGAAGGGGTGAGACAAGGACACTCTTGGGAGGCCAGGACACTAGGCCCAGGACTTTGGACTTGATCTGAGGCCAGCATCCAAGCCTGGTCCAATTAGCCTCAGACTAACGACCTTGGCCGCTTCCAGCTGGCCAAGAATGGCTCTCTCCACTATCGGGAAGGCCATGGTGGGCCAAGGAAAGATGGGGTATGAAGAGGCAGGGGTCAATCAGTCAGGGAGCCCTTATTAGGCCCCTGCTATATGCCAGGCTCTGTGCTAAGCGAATGATGGCCCTGCCCTCAAGGAGCTTACAGTCTAATGGAGCAGAGGACATGCCAACAGCACCTCCTAGAGTGTTGTGAGGGTCAAATGAGATAACAAAAAGTGCTTTGCAAACCTCAAAGCGCCAATCGTCCTCATTGTTGGCATCACAGGGGTGTGCTGTTCTACCCTCCTACAGTCTCACTCAAAATCTCTGCAACTTTGGGGGCTAAAGTGGCCTCGGGCTCCCCTAAGTATGCAGAGTGCAGCTGGGCCACCTAAGGACCCACCGTGTGCAAAGACCTACTATGGTAGGCACTGTGGGAGGCCCTAGTCTCTGTCTCTGAAGAACTGACATCTCACTAGGGATCTCAAGTGTGCCCGGGAGAATTTGCTTCAGAGTGATAGAGCTGGCTTTCCATGCCTGCCGGCAGGAGGGGCCTGGGTGCAGCCCTGGATGGCGTCCCAGAAGGTTCCACCCTAACTTGTGTATGGAGGATGCCCATGGGTTGGCCCAAGGGAGAGGACAGGCCAAGTGGAGTGACTAGCAGGTGCCAAGGACAGTAATGAGCCAGTCTGGATATGGGATGGAAGGGTGATTAATAGTAGTAGTAGTAGTTGTAGTAGTCATAGCAGTGGTAGTAGTAGTAATAGCAACAGCAGCGAGAATTAAAATAGTGCTCTTGAGTTTGAAAAGTACTTTACAAATATAATTTCATCTGATTCTCACAAAAGCTCTGGGAGGCAGATGCTAATATCACCTCCATTTTACAGATTTGGAAACTGAGGCAGGCAGAGGCCAAATGACTACTGGCCCACAGCTAGGAATGTCTGAGGCAGGACTCGAGGCGGGGTCTTCCTGACTCCAGGCCCATGTTCTATGCACTGTACACCGAGTTGCATCTAATTTGGCTGGAGCAGAGTTGGCCACGTTGGGAGGATGGAATACAGTATTCAATTTAATTCAAAGGCTTATTAAGCACCTGAAGCATACTGCTAGACCCTGGGGAACTAAGGTGGGATGCAGCCCCCATTTCTCCTTGCAATGAGGGTGCTGAGACAAGAGTAACTAGTTGAGATTCAATACTTTTTCAAAATCAAGAACTGGGGCAGCTAGGTGGTACAGTGAATAGAGAACCAGCCCTGAAGTCAGGAGGACCTGAGTTCAAATCTGGCCTCAGACACAACACAAAAACTAGCCTTGTGACCTTGGGCAAGTCACTTAACCCCAATTGCCTTGCTCTCCCCCCTCCAAAAAAAAGCAACCCCCCCCAAATCAAGAACCTCTGAAATAGATTCTCAAGAACCCAGATGGGGCAGAAGTGAAGTGGCATTTCAGAAAATTATTCTCCTTGCCTCTACATGCAAGAGGGATTGGTTTGGGGAGTGGCTGGCCTGTGGAGAGTTAGAAGGGGCTCAGTTGCCATCTGTCTTATCTCCCTTACCCTTAGCAGTGTGCCTGACCAGTGGTTTTCTAGTCTCTGTATGAAGTCCTCCAGGAAAGAGGACCCTCCCCCTCTAGGGGCAGGCCAGCTTTGGAGGATGTCCCCCTGACTGACTCCAGTTGGAACTTCCACCCATGATCCTTCCTTCTGCAGCCAAGCAGAAAAAGAGGGAATCTGTCTTGCTCATGGAAATACTCGAAGACAAATGTCACGTCCCCACGTCCCCTCATTCCTCACCACCGAGTGTCCTCATCTCCAGGCTTCACCTGCTGGTTCCCTTAACTGATCCTTCTATGACATGGGCCCAAGCCCTTCTCCATCTTGGTTTTCCCTCCTCAGGACACTGGACCCTCCAGGTTATCAAAGACCTTCCTAAAGTCTAGAACCCAATCAGGAATCAAAAGGAATGGAGGGATGTAGATGAAGAATGACACAAGACACGATGACAGATGGAGGAGAGGACAAAGGAAGAAGCAGAGACCACTCGGGTGGAGAGTCTGAGGGCCCAGGAAGGAGGTGGTCCAGGGAGGTGAGGAAGGTGCTCTAGAAATGTGCTGGGGTGGGAACCAAAGAGAGCAAATGGAAAGCTGGCCCATCCCGGTGCCCTGAGGCCGACCAAGAGGGAGCCCGGTGGAAATGGTGGCTCCCCCCAATCAAAGACAGAATCCGCTGCTTGGTGTTCAAAGCCCTTCAGAATCTGCCCCCTCCTGCCCTTCCAGGCTTGTGTTCATTCTTGTCTCCTTTTTATTTTTATATTATATATCGCGTTGTATCTTCCTATTCCTCTTATTTCTGCCCTATTTCCCTTAGACCCAGTGACCCTGGCTTCCTGGCTGTTCCTGATACAAGACACAGTCTCCTGACTCCAGACATTCCCTCCTCATCTTCACTTCCTGGAGTCCTTCAGATCCCAGCTAAAATCCAATTTCTACAAGGAGCCATTCCCAACCCCCTCTGTCCATTTGGTATCTCTAATTCATCCTGTCCCCTAGCTGTTCCCATGTTGTCTCTCCAAATGGATCAAGCTCGAGAGCAGGGTACGTTTTCTATTTTTTAGTGTTCGGAACAGTGCCCGGAATATAGTAGGTGCTTAATAAATGCTTATTGACTAACTGGCTTAAAAAACTTCGTAGGTCATTTAGAGCCAGAAAAGATCTTAGGCTTTCCCCATATTTTGTCTGGTGCTGTCTCCCTACCCAAGTGGAGATATTCTGCAGGCAAGTGGAAATAGGGACAGCAAGAGGGAGATGGTGAGGGGTGGATTTGGACACCGTCCCTGTGCAGATGGAGATTCCTGCCCATTGTCATCCAATAAGCCAATCCCCTAAGACTCTGATCTCATTCATGCGATCAATCAAAATCCATCCACACCCACACATCCTTGGTGACCAGTCTGTGTCCTCCCACAAATTCTCCACAGGGCGCCTGGGTGCCCCACATTCTGGGAGCCCCCTTCTTGCGCTCTGGAGATAGTGAGGTTCCTGAGGGAACCTAGCCCTCACTCTCCCACCTTCACTGGACTTTCCTGTTAGCAGTCACCAAGTTCCTTTAGAGAATCCCTCATATTCTTTCACCTGCAGGATTCTTTCATTTGTAACTCATTGCTGGGGGCTCATCTCTACCACCTTTCCACTTGGAAAGCCTTTCTAACCCTGTGGGAAATCGGAGTTCCAACTAGGCCTGAGGATCCTGGTCATTTTTGACAAATGAGGTAGGAATAAAGAATGAGGGGTGGGAAACTTGAATAATTCAAAATGAAATTAATTCAAGTTCATTTTATACTGTTGACCTCTATATTCTGGATCTTTTCGTCCTCCAGATTTTCATGATACTTCCCTCTCCTGGTTCACCTGCTACCTTTGCTGCTTTTTTTCTTTGGAGGCAACTGGGGCTAAGTGACTTGCCCGGGGTCATACAGTTAGTGTCTGAGGTCAACCTTGAACTTGGGTCCTCCAGACTCCAAGGCTGGTGCTCTATCCACTATGTCCCCTAGCTGCCCACTACCTCCTATCTTTGTGACTGCTCCTTCTCTGTCCCGTAATTCACATCATGCCCCTTAGAGCTGTTCCCCAAAGTTCTGTGATAGACCCTCTCTTCTCCCTCTAAATGTTCTCTTGCCTCGCCCTGTGCCCGTTTCTATGCGGACGACATCTGAATGCACACACCTAACCCCAGGCTCTGCATCACCTTATTGGAAGATTTCAACAAGATGGCCCAGAGAGCAATGTGGTCAGACCCAAGCTTTGGGAAAATCCCTTCGGCAGCAACCTGGGGAATGGCCTTGGAGGCCAGACAAACTGGGGGATTACTGTAAATCATTCAAGCAAGAGGCCATGGGGGCTGAGGTTGTGTGAGTGGAGATGCTATGGGGAGATGTCAGGCTCTGGTGACTGCCGGCCCCACCCAGGCATGGAGGGTGGACATGGCAGACCACCTGGGGAGGCAATAAGGGAAACAGCAGCAGCTCTAAGGCACAGGTGCATTGAGACCAGAGAGAAACTGAGCTCTGCAATGAGAAGCCACTGGTGGTCAGGTGTTTGCAGATGCCGGAAGGTGGATCCCAAAGAAGCTAGCTTTGTTCCTCCACTGGAAAGAGGCCCTCACGAACTGAGGAATCTCCTGGCTTGGCTGTCTTCCTCACAGTCCACTGCCCCTACCCCCCATCTCCCCCCATCTCCCAGTGTTAAGGGCTGTCTCAGAGCCAGACTGGCAGGACGAGTGGCCATAAATGCCCAGCTCATGCCCACAAGGCTAGGGGTGCCCCCAGGCATGCCAGCTGGAATAGCAGAGCTCAGATACGCAGCAAAGCTCTTGCTTCCCTGTTGGCTCCTAGGGTATTCCAAAGCCTGGACCCAGTTAAGGCTGGGGTGGGACAGCGAAGGCTTTGCAGGAAACCCATGCAGCAGCTCACTTGTAGGGCAGACACACTGGTTTGTCCTTGATCTCGCAAGCCTCTGGGACAGCAATGGCAGAAAGGAAGCCAGGGAACCAAACAGACGGAAGTGGTGGCATTGGAGCCTGGGGAAGGGGGAAGAAAGGGATTCCAGGAGCCATGGGGACCATGTCCTCATGGTAAAGGAGGGCCCCAGGGCAGGGGAAGGTGACTTCTCTGGCCACCCGATGGCAGGGCCAGAGCGCCATCAGGAATTTCAGACCAAAGGCCATGCTGGGTGCCCTGGGTATGGGCAGGTCAATCCCAGGGGCTGACAGACTTCTGCAGACACACTGGTGATGGAAGATGTCACTTTTATTGTTTCTCTCTTTCTGAAAACATGAGTAAACATACAATATATATATATATACCTCTTATTTATATATATCAGATATATTTACTGCAAGGGCTGGAGACTCATGCCAACCCTTCTGGTAGAATTTATTTCAACTCTTGTCTTTATTAGGAAGGAGGGGAATAAGGGAGAAAAAAAATTAGTGTCACTGGTTGCCCAAAGCGATAATTCTTTATTAACAAACAGCAGGAAAAACACCCTGAGCTCCAGCAGGAGCCACCGGCCAGGCCTCACAACCCCAGGGGAATGTGGCAGCAGACAAAACCGCCCTGCCCCCCCCCAGACACACAAGCCATCCCCAGGCTCCGCTGGTGGAGCAGGAGGCCTGCAGGCCGGTCTAGGAGCCAGCTGAATCACCTACCCAGGCTCAAGCTTCCTGGGGCAGGGCTGGGCAGTGGCTGGTCAGGGGACGCCTCCAGCAGAGGGAAGCCAACCCTGGCCCTTCCCCCCAAGGGAGAAGGGCTCAGGGGACAGGTGCTGCAGCTTCTGGTGGGGGGATGGGGAGGATTTCCAATCCCATGAGCACCCAGGGTGGGATTTGAGGAAGGCAGGGGAGGATGGGACAAGCAGCAGTCCTAGGGAGGGCCTGGCTTCTAGGACCTCATGGGGACCCCTCGAGGCCCAGTCGGATGAAATGTGGGAGGTTTCAGCCAAAGCAAATAGGGGGAAGGAGGAAACATCGTGGGGCTGCCATCCTGGATTGAGAGAGGGGTCCTCTCTCCTGTCCCCACCTCCCTACACCCCCTAGGGAAGCAGGTACCTGGGGGCTGGACGAGGGCCTTCCTAACAACAGAACACCCATCCAGCTCGGGCTAATGCTACCATGAGGAGGAAAGATGGGGCCCAGACCCTGGTTCTCTGATAGATATGGGGCCTGAACTAGGGAGAACGACAGGCTCCAGGCCAGACGCTGGCCCGACCTGCGCCCCTACTAGATCTCTGCAGTGGCAGGAGGGTACAATTCCAGGTCGCAGACTCGGCCCCTGCTGTGTATGTCCCCCTCCTTCCCTGGGAAGCCTGAGGCCTGAGCTGTCAGCATCCCTGTGCCCCCAGGGGCCCCCCTGAAGCAGGAGATGAGAAGACATGCCATCACCTGGCCTGGGGGAGGAGGGCAGAAGGGGCAAGGGCAGGGGGAGGGGAGGAGACCATCAGTTCTTCAGGATGGTTTCGTAGGCCTGGTAGACATGCTGAGATACCTCCGGGGCTCGGCACTTCAGGGACAGCTGGAGGGGGACACAAGAGAAAGGGGCTGTTCACACAGGCCCCAGAGGGCCCCCCGGCACCCCCCAGGCCCAGGACAAGCCTGAGCCCCGATGCTGCAGAGGTGCCCTGCACGAAGCCGGGGGCGAGCGCAGCAGCCTCCTCTGCCTGCTAGGCCAGGGACCCAAATATACCTCCAGCCCACACACCTGCTGCCAGCGCTCCCAGACCCCCGCTCCCGCCAGCACCAGCGCCAGCACCAGCGCCAGGAGGGATGAATCAGCAGCCGCAGGTTGTCAGGGAGCCCATCCCAGGAGGCCTGAGGAAGCTGGGGGGGCCGGCCTTACCAGAATGCCAGCCTCCTCTCACTGTCCCCTCAAAGGAGCGGAGGAAGGAAGAAAGGCCGCCCAGCCAGCGGTGCTCGGCCCTCCGGCCTCTGGCAGGGCGCCAGACCGGGCCACTAGTCTTACCTTACACTGACCAGCATGACTCAGGGCAAGGCCTTTAACCTCTCTCGGCCTGCTTCCTCATTTGTAAAATGGGGATATTAGGAGGAAGCTTGGTGGGCGCCACCATCACAGGGTCAGAAAGAACCCCCTATTTCAGAGATGAGGACACAGGCCCAAAGTCAGCCCTGCCAGTGGGGTCTTTGGAGAGCAAGCAGGAGGCGGGCATAGCAGAGAAGACAGAGGGACCCGCCCATTGGGCCCTGCAGGAAGGCAGGCATGAGGCCGTCCAACATATGGGAGAAGGGAGGTGGCAATAAACACGCCAACTCAGGCGCCAACGCGGCTGGAGGGTGGAGGCAGGTGTGGGGACGAGGCCCTTGGAAGGAAAGGGAGGCTGCTTTCTTCTGAGAACAAAATCCATTTAAACTCAAGTCTAGCGAGAGACTCGACTGCTCTGGGACGGGATGGAGAGGCCAAGAGGGAGACACAGAGAGGACAAGGAGTGCAGGGGGGCACTGCGCGAGACCCTGCTGTGTTTCTGCTATCACCAGGGAGGAGGCCACACTGAAGGCTGGCCCATCCAGGGCCCTGGCAGGTGCGGGGGGGGGGAGGGAGTGAGAGTACGTGTGCACGCCCACGTGTGGGGCTGCCCGGAACCTCACCGTGAAGCTGGGGCTGCCAGGCTGGATGCGGAGCTCAGCCAGGACCCAGATGCCGTTGGTCAGCTTCAAGGACTGGTACAGCATGTCCTGGCCCTCCACGTTCCTCTTGGCAATAGTGAAGATGTTACTGGCCTGCAGTTTGCTGCTCACGGCCTCTGGGAAGAGGTAATCAGAGGGGAGATGGCATCCGGGGCCTGGCCCCTACCAGGCATCACACCCCAGGCCCCCTCCTCCTGCAGTCTCCATCTTGGGGAGGGGCCCAGGCTGGCCGACTTTCACCCCCCTCCCATCGGCCCTGCCCAGATGCCTTGGGGCCACTGGTGCCTGGCAGAGAGAGCCCTGAATGCAGATTCAGGATGGGCTAGAGCCTCCTGCACGGTGTCTTCCTCACCTGCATTCAAGGGGCAGTCTTTGATCTGGAACTGGGCCTCGTTCTCATTGGGAATGTCCTTCCATGTGGCCAGGAACATCTGCCGCTCTGAGGGGAGAAGCCGGGCTGAGCCCACCTACTGCGGCAGGGGTCCAAGCAAAGACCTGGACAGCTGGGTCTGGCTCCCAAACCCCGACTGTGCTACTCTGTAACAGCCCCCACCCCAACTACTTGTGTAAAACCGATGGACTATGGTGACCTTCAAGGCCCTTCCTGCCAGGCCCTGCCCTGCCCTGGGGGCTCCAGCCTGGGGCCCACCTGCTGACCCTCCCCAATCTTCTCCCAGCAGGGTGTCCTCTGAAGTGGAGTTCACTTTGCTCAGCATTCACAAGCAGGGCTGGGGACTGTGTCCCTTCTCACAGGCTGCCCTTCCAGCTCTCCTCCCCAGAGCGAGGGCCCCAGGATGCCCAGTAGAGGGGAGGGAGCTGTGGGATGCTCACCCATCTTCCCGTCTTCCACAAAGAGGATGTGCAGCGGGTACAAGGTGCTGAAGTAGAACACATCGATGTTGTTCTTCACGGCCACCTGGGGGTGGGGAGGGGGTGAGGCACCTTCCAGGCCAGCCCGCTGCCTCTGGCTTCCGGCCCTCCCTGAGCCCCTGGGGGAAGGAGGGCATCCCCTGGGCCCTGGCCATCTGACACCCTCTATGTCGTGCTGTGTTTTGGTCTGTCTTGTTGAACACTGACATTTCAAGCTGGTTCCCAGTCCTTGGGAGTGCTCTGGGCCTGGCTGCCACTGACCCTGCTGGTCCTGACTCCCAGCACAGGCCCGGGCTCACTGCAGAGGCTCAGCCGGACCTGACAGCTGGCTGCCCCGCCCTGCCATCCCTCAGCCTCCTGGGGACTTGGACAGCTCCCCGTGCTGGCTGCCAGGCCCTGCGTACCTGGAGGTTGTTCAGAGGGTCCATCTTCATGACAGAGCCCACAGTGTTCAGAGGGAGGGAGATCTCCACCGTCTGGTTGGGACTGAGAGGGGCGTGGACTTGGAGGGGAGCCGCAGGGGCCAGCCCAAAGCTGCGGAGGTGGGGGGACAGAGCTAAGCCAGAGGTCAGAGCCACAGCCCCCACTGCATACCGGCCACACTCTCCTTCCCACCTGTCTGGTTGTGCTTGTCCCTTTAAGGTGGCTTGGGGGAGAATTTGGGGAGTCTGTGTCCCCAGCCACCCATCAGTCAGGCCATCTCTGGCCCCAGCTCTGTCCGGCCCATGGCCCTTCTCAGAGGAACCAATCCCACCTTTGCTTCCCTGACACCTTCCAAGGGAAGACAGATCCCAGGGGTTGGACTAGAGGCCACTGAGGCCTGCCCTGGCCCAGGGGGCCCCGGGGCTGTGGCTGGCACTGACCCCTTTGGTTCAGGGTGGGTGCCAACCTCTGCCTGCTGGCTCTGGCTAACAGAAGTGCCTTCAGCCACCTTCTCAGACACTGCAGTGTCTGCATCACTGCAGCCATTCAGGGAGAAAAGAGTGAAGAGGAGGGGCTGCTCAGAGCTAAGCGGACAGGCCTGGTTATTGGCCCTGCCCGGCAATGGGCACCGGCTGCCCCTCTCACTCCTTCTATGGGTCTGGGGTCACACCATCCCATCTGCCATCCTTGGTCAGCTGCTCCCAGGGTACATTCAAAAGGGCGTTGCCTCCTCCCTAAGCCTATGGTTCAGAAAGCTCACGAGTGACCAGTCAGAGCCACCAGCTCAGGGCTTTACCTGTTGCGGTTGAACTGGATGGCAAAATCAGACATGACCTGCAGGGCCTTGTTGGTCAGCAAGAGGTCCATTGAGATGGAGCCCACCTGGCGGGTGAACGTGCCCGAGATCTCGAGGCCTTTGGCTTTCATGGCAGGGAGCCAGACCTACAAGAGAAGGCCAACACACGCAAGGGCTCAGCAGTCTGGCATGGAAGCTGTGTGACCTGAGGCCAGTGCCCTCCCTGAGCCTCAGTTTCCTCTTCTGTAAAATGAGAGTGTCAGCCTTGATCTGTATTCCTAAGATCCCTTTATTGGCCTTGGAGAAGGCGGCACCTGAGAACGCTCCAGGGAAAGCCCTGGCTGCCCCTGAGAAGGCCCCCAAGGCCTGCGGGGAGTGGGTCAGGGGGTGTGTGTGGGGGTGGGAAGGTGCTGCTCAGGTGGCTCAGATCTATGCCTGGAAGGGACCCCAGATGCCATCGAAGCCAAATCCCTCATTTACAGGAGGCTGGGAGGGCCACAAGCCTTGCCTCAAGTGACCCATGTCAGCAGCATCTCTAGCTCCAAAGCCAAGGCTCTTTCCACCATGCCGCCCTGCTTCACTGGGCAGCAGGAGCTCTGCCAGCCTAGGCTAGGGGAAGGTTAGAACTGGTGCCCTTGCCACCTCCTTGAGGCAGGGACTGTTTCTGCCTTTGTGTTGCCAAGCCCTGGGCACAGTGCCAGTCACGTGGTTGGTTGGCGCGGGCCTCTGTTCTTGCACAGGACCAGAACGGCATTGCTACGTCAGGCTCAAGGCACCATGCGTCCGACGGGGTGGGTCAGACCAGCACGGGCCAGGCATAAGCAGTCTGGATGAACAGCTGGAGGGCAGATGGCTCTAAGTTTGTGCTTCTCGGGTTTCTTTTGAGCGGCTGCAATTCTGCTTTCCCCAGGGAGCGGAGCGCCTGCTCTGGTGTGGGCACGTCTCCTGTGTGTCACAATTGATCCCAAAGTTTTTTTTTTTTGGGGGAGGGAGTAGGGCAGGGCAATTGGGGTTAAGTGACTTGCCCAAGGTCACACGGCTAGTAAAAGTTAAGTGTCTGAGGTTGGATTTGAACTCAGGTCCTCCTGACTCCGGAGCCGGTGCTCTCTTCACTGCACCACCTAGCCACCCCTGATCCCAAAGTTCTTCAGAGAGATCCTGAGACTGTCCTTGGACCACTTCTGACCTCTGTGTGAGTGCTTGCTCTCTGGGAGTTCTCCAAAAACAGTGCTTAACAAATGTTTAAAGCCCAATGGACTCGGCCACCTTGGGGTGAGGCTGGGGTGAAGATGCAGAGTTCCGGCCTAGGATCAGAGCCCAGGGTGACGCCTTGTCAGTGCAGGACAGACCCCGAGGCAACACACTCACCTCTCCCCAGAGACACTGAAGGGCCACAAATTTGGCCTTGCCAGGAAAAGGGGGTCTGAGTGGTGGCCACCATCCCAGGACTTGTAATCATGAGCACAGCCCCCGGTGAGGCTGGCTGGGCCAGCGGATGATGGCTGTCCAGGGGAAACAAGCTGTCCCAGCCCTGGACGGGGGGGTTCTAGGCCCATTCTAGGTGGGGAACCCAGTGTTCACCTGGAGCCTCAGTCTTCTCCTCCTGGCTTGCAGGGTCTCTCACTCTCTCAAAGCTTTTTTACAAGGGGTTCTCGCCTTCAAAGCTCAAGGAAGGCCAGGGCACAAGTGGCCCAGACACACTGGGGGCATGCTGTCTCAATGCTGCCTCAGTCGCTGGGGAGGGGGCTCCTGGCTCCATGATCTCTTTAGGCCTCTTCCAGCCTATGCACAATCCTATGGCCCTCCGCATGTAAGGAGGGCCATTGAGGGGTCCCTTGGCCCTCCAAAGTCAGTCCTTCGTAAAAGGCTGTCTGCTTCAGAGAAGATGGGAATGCGGAGTCTTGGGGCCAGGGGCTCAAAAAGGCTAAGAAGCAGACTTAGGCCAAATGTCAGACGACGTTTCCTCATGACAGATACTTTCCCAAAGTGGAACTGGCTGCCCGGAGGCCTTTGGGAAAGGCTGGCGGATGATGAGCTTGCTGTGGATGCTGGGCATCAGGAGGGCGGGGGCTCAGGTCTAGACAAAGGACACGGCTCCTGGCTTTCTTCCAGCAGGGGGACTCTCCCAGCTGCCCACCCCAAAGCCCCAGACAGCTGACAGACCCTTTGACAAGAGAGATGAGTAGACCACCCAGAGCAGGGTCTCAGTGAGTTACTGTACGGATGAAACAGGGCTCATGTCCGCCTCGCCAAGCTGACCAGGCTAGAGCAGGATATTAGGGAGACTGGATGGACCCCTGGGATGCTGAAATCTATGAACAATTAGCTCATATGACACTTTAATGCCTGGGCACACGCACACACTCTCCTCAAGGGACTGCAAGCCACGGTCTCGGCTGCCCCACCGACCGCCCTGTCACCAGCAATGCTGGTTCATGGCACGTGGTCAGTAAATGTGTTCTGTTTGTTGAATCAATGCTGGCAGAAGTGCCCTATGTGGCCACATCCCTGGTGAGGCTGGGGTTAGGCCGTGGCGGGCAAGGCCACTCTGTGTGCTTGGCCACGACAGGGAGCTGATGGCACAGAGTGGTGCCTTGCACTTGGTGCAGGCTCCCTAAATGTCTGTGGCTCCTGTGATGAAAGAAGACAAAAGCCTCCAATGGCAAACAGGCACACTCCAGTGAGACTGGCCCAAGGCATGGATGGGCACAGAAAGCCCTCCTCTCTTTGGAAGCCACACTCCCTTGTGGGATGAGCACGAGAGCGCACGTGTGACTTACTGCTTTTGGGGCCACGTAGGAGCCTGACAGTGATCCCACTCCACTGGTTAGGTCAAAGAGGTCACCCAAGCCGCCGCCAATGGGGGCACCCAGGTTGGATGGCATCGTCCCTGGAGGAGGGGCAGCAAAATTGGTGCTGCCCATCTGGAAAGGGACAGAGAGAGAGGCAGTGAGGGGGCTGCAGGGGGCATCACCACAGGCCTGGAAAGAGAGGCAGAGTACTTACTGCAGGGCTGCCACTCCCATCACCTCTAGGCTGCAGAAACAAGAAAGAGCCCAGTAACTGGAGAGCAAGGATGGAAGGTCCCCACTGCCCTGGGGAAGCCCCTCCACTGGGGAAGGCGACAAGATGCCTGCCTGGCTGGGGGCACTGCCCAGCCAGCACTTGACACACACATCCACCAAAGGGATTTAGAACCAGCTCCAAAAAGGGGGCTGCAGGGAAGGAGTCAGAGTGACTCCCCCCAGGGCTGGGACTGCAGAGAGAACCCCAAGCCAGAGACGGGGCTGCCAAGAAGCAGGCTGGCCCAGGGACCACCCCCAGTGTGGCAAGAATCCCGTGAGGTGCCATGAGCCAAGGGGCCAGGGGTATCAGCAGGTGCCCAGTACAGCCCATGGCAGGAAGGCATGCCCACTGGGAGCTCCCATCTCTTCCCCAAGGCTGCTGGGGGCCAGTCAAAATCCTGTGGGGAATTTGGAGTGGGGAGGAAAGATCGAGTCTGGGCATCCGGGGGGGACCGGAAAGGGCCAAGAAGCCCGCTCCCTACCCCTTCAGTCTCATCGCCCATCTCCAAGCAGATGCAGCCAGGGTGAAGAGGACAGCCAGCCACATGCAGAGAGAGGAGAAAGAGAGAGAGACAGACAGACAGACATGACACAGACAAGGAAGAGAAAGAAAGGAAAGGAGGGAAGAAAGATCAGTCATGAGACATTTCTTCTCTAAACAAAAGCCCTGACCTTAGGTTGGTACTGATTCCAGGGAGGACTTCTGGTGTGTGAACCTCGCGAGAAAGGCCTTCCCCACAGACTCCCCTACACATTCTCTCCCCCTGTGCTGGAGCAGCCCCTGGTCAGCTCCTCCCCAGCCTGGCCCTCAGAGCTGCCATCTCAGCAGCAGGTGTCCTGGGCCATGTCAGGCCCCTCAAAGGGCTCACCAAGAGCTTTCCCCTCTGCGCTGTACCAGTCCATGCCACCCTCTGGGCTGCTGCCTCTTCACACCAATACATAGCTAGCCCCAGCTTCTGAAGATGCAGCCATGACTGAAGCACCAAAGGTGGAACACAGTCTAGGTCTGCTCCCTATGGACCAGGTCAGTTGGTCTGGAAATACCCACTTATTAAAATGAGGGAAGCCCCCAACATACCAGGCTGTCCAGGCCTCCCCCCAGCAGGTCCACAGCCCCCATCTGCACAGGGGCTGTGGTCAGCGGGGGCCCGCTGACGGGGGGGCCCAGGTCCAGGTGGAGCAGATCCCCCAGGAGGTCACCTTGGGCAGGGATGACTGCTGGCTGCTCCCCGGGGGGCGCACCTGTTGGGGCGGCCTCAGGGCTCTCGGCACTCTCACTCCTGCCACAGAAGACATGGTAAAGGAAACAATGAGCTGGGCACGGCAGCAGGCCTCCCCTTTCTGTGTGACTGAGTCACAAGAAGCTGTGCCACAAACCTAGGATATCTCGGTCCTAGTGGGAGGGAAGGGGAAAGGAAGCATGGCTGGGCACCACAGCTGGTTTGGAAGGGAAAGGGCCATCTCTGGCACCCCTTACTCAGAGGCCTCTGGAAGGCTGGAATCAGTCCCTTTCCTCACCAGGGACATTCCTCTAACAGGCACTTAATCATGAAGCTGAGCTGACCCAGCTGAGGGGAGGAAGACCCCAGATCACCCCAAAACAGTGTCCAAAGCCAAGACCTGGCAGAGTGGGTGGTGACGATGCCCATGCTATCCAGCTGGGGGAAAGCCCTTCCAAGCCATACACAGCCACCAGCTCCTTGGATCCCAGGGGAGGTGACCAGCCTGGCTGAAGGCCCAGGGCCCAGCCAGCTCCCTCCCTGTGGGGCCTGGTACTCACGAGCCCGTGCGTGGGGGCAGGCTCTTATGCACCACCCCCCGACTGCCCTCCACGAAGGCACTGGGGGGCTTGTGGTAGACTGAGGCCAGCGTGCCGATGTAGCAGATGAGCTCGTCCAGGAGCGTGGGCTCAATGAGGTCGGTCTCCTCTGAGATCAGCGGCTTCTCAGCCAGGACCACCTCCTTGGCCGCCACAGGGTCTGTGGAGAGCAGGCGCCAATAGATGTAGCCGCGGTCCCGCAGATCAGGGTTATCAGAGTCCTTCAGAGGAGGAGGTGGGTGTGGCGTGGTGTGGCATGGAGAGAAAAGAGAGGCCCAAAGGTCAGAGCAGGGCAGCAGCTGATGGCCTTGAGTCAGACCTCAGTATGCAGGGCCTGAGGAGGATGGGCAGTGGAGTGACACCCTCAGTGACCTTAACCTGACCACCTTCCTCCAGGGAGCGGCCTTGTTCTCTGTGTCTGACACACACACACACATGCACACCACACGTGCACATGCACACATAGGGGGTGGGGGCTGGTGTGCTGGGGGCAAAGCCCCAAAGGGGCCCTTGAGGCAGCAGGGTCACTAGGATCACAGGCTCTCTTGCCTTAGCCTCGGCTCTTTCCTCCCCAGTTCCCTCACCAGGTCCAGGGACCCCTCACCAATCCACACTTGCCCTCTGTGGCCCACTTGAAACACTCTCTAGCCACAATGGTGACGTGGCCTTGAATGCCAGGCAGGCCAATGGAAGCTCAGAGAGGGCGAGGTCCAGGCTTTCTCTCAGGGCTGAGCCTGGTCAGTGTGCTGGTGGCAGAGCTGCTAAAGCCTAACTCCTGTGTCCACCTTCCCTCCGTCCCTGCTACCGTGAGCTGGGCAGAGGCCTAGGGACCCACCTGGGTGGCCAGGCTGAGGACTTGTTGCACCAGCTCCTGGGTCTCTGTTGGCTTCTTCAGGAAGAGCTTCACAATTGCTGTCAGCAGCTGGAGCTGGACCTGAGGGGTGGGAGAGAGGTGTGAGAGTGCTGGGGGCAGGTGGGGCGGGGGCACGGAAGACAGCAGAGACACCATCCACGCCCCAGCACTGGAGCCAGGGTCACCATCTTCAGGAGGAGCCAGCCAAAGACCAGAGAGCCCACCATGGTGGGTGAGGGGTTAGAGAGCATCTGGCCTTGACTTGGCCAACCCTGCCCAGGCAGGCTGGAACCCTGGGCACAACTGGCAATGGGCTCTCCCCACTGGGAACTCCAGCTCCTCCTCCCACAGGCAGCCCAATCCCACATTCCTATGGTACCTGAAGGCTCCTCAGGGACTCTGCTTAGAGCAGTCCTGAAAGGCCAGGGTTGGGGCAGCCAGGTGGCTCTGCGAGTAAGAGCACCGGCTCCAGTGTCGGGATGACCTGGATCAAATCTGGGCTCAGATACTCAGCACCACACCCAGAAACAACTGGCCGTGTAACCTTGAGCAAGTTACTTAACCCCAATTGCTTAAAATAAAATAAAAAATTAAAAAAAAAAAAGAAAGGCCGGGGTTACAAATGCGAACCTCGTTCTGCAGCTTTAGACACGGAGCCTCAGGGACAGGAAACAACTAGAATGAGGCTGATTCAGGGCTCTGGGCCCAGACCTCTGGCCCAGCGCCCTTTTATGGGCAGTCCTGATACCCTCATCTAAGACTGTGGGTGGTACTCATAGTATATGTTACAGGTGGGGACATTCAGGCTTAAAGCGGGGTAAGAACAGCTCCCATGTCTCATGGCCATCAAACAGCGGAAGTGAGGGGACAGCCCCAATCTGTGGACCAGCAGCCCAGATCTAGAGGCCAAGCCCCAGTCATGGCTCCACCACATCCACCCTCTCTGGCTTCCGCTGGTCTTTCATAACTTGGGCTGACAGGCCCCGCTGGCTCTGAACTCCATGGGGACAGCTGGCCCTCTCCAAGAAACACCCAGAGGGTCCCTGGATGTCCCCCATAGCAGTGGGTGTGATGGGGAGGCCCTCTATGCTCTGCATACAGCATTTATACACATCCCATGGGAAGAGGCAGGCTGCTCAAGGGCTCCCCACAAAACCAGTCCCTCACTAAGGCTAGCTCTGAGGGAGGAAGAGAGCAGTCTGGGGACACTGAGGCAGCAGCTGCAGGACTGATCATGCCTAGGGCACCCAGCTGCTCAGTGATCCCAGCCCACATGGCAGGCTAAAGGGAGTGTGGAGGTGGGCCTCTCAGGAGACACCTCTCTGACTGTCCCACAGAACAACTACATGTCCTGTGTGCCTGCTGGGCAGGCAGGGCTGTGAAAGGCAGTTATCGCCCTGAAGGGGGCCAATGGCCTGTCTCTGGACAAGTCCTAGCTCCCCAAGAGCACAGTTTCCCTGTTTTTTCCTGGCCTCCTCAATGTCTGGCACACAGTAGGTGCTCAATAAAACCTGTGGATTGGTCTTGATGGTAGCCAGGGCTGCCTCTGTGTTGCACACTGTGGGAGGGCAGAGGGCCAACTTCCCCTCAGAAGCACTTCCCCCACCCTGCCATGGGCTAGAGAGGAGCCCAGCCTCCTCTGGGCCTCCCTCTCCCTCCATGAGACTGAGGCTGCCCAGGGACACCAGCTTGGGCCAGGATCCAGGAACCCTAGGGCTCTGCTGTGCCTCTTCCCGCCCCAAACCAACACCAAATTCTACTTGGGCTTCTTGGCAATGTCTGGACAGCCCGGGGGAGTGAGGAGGAGTAGCCAGCCCTGCTGCCATCAGCCTCCCAGCTGTCTCCTGTTTCAAGACCTGCTCCCACTCATTCTTTCTGCCAATGTGTGTATAAATGTGTGATTATGGGAGCAGGAGCTTCTGTGCACCCCAAGCCAGCCAGGCCCAGGCCCAGCTATGGCTGGTCCCTCTGGCCTGTGTCCCTCTCCCCTTCCCTCCCAGAGGCCTGCCTCTGGGGGCATGCTGGCTGAGGGGATGCATTCTCCCCCAGCAGAGGGCACACCGCCGCACCCAGGCCCACCCCACACCTGGGTGCTCTCATCATGGAAGCCTTCCAGGAAGCTCTCCAGGAGCTCATCAGCATTGTCAATGCGCTCCGCGTACTCGCCCACGATCCAGATCATGGCCGCCCGAGCCTCTGGCTCATCCAAGGAGTCCAGGTTCTCGCACAGGGTGGCGATCACACTCTCGTACCTGTAGCCACAGGAGAACAGGGTGACGAGGGTGGATGAGGAAGGCCGCTGGGGACCCCAGGAGCAGCTGCCTGTCCTCAGTGATGCACCTTGACTCTGGTCATGGCTGAGGATGCCTGAGGCTCCCCTACAACGGGAGGCACAAGTGCAGAAATGGAGAAGAGGGGAGAGTGCCCGGGAAGACCAGGAGCTGCTTATCAGAATTGTGCCTCTGCCCCTTCCCCAGGCCATTTCTACTGAGGTTCAGGCATCAGAAGCTTCAGACAGCTCAGACATGACCCCGGGGCACCTTGGCACCAGCATCAAGGGGCAGGGGAGCAGGCACATCTGGGTCCAGCCAGAGGCCCATGGGGAGGCAGGTGTGTCTGGGCCTGCCCTGTGGTGGGAGGGCCCAAGGGGCTTTGGCTCTCTGTCTGGTACCCACTTGTTGGGGTACTTGCGGAAGATGTCCTTGATCACCACAATGGCCTCCTGCACCACGTAGTTGACCTTGGTCTGGATCAGGTCCAGCAGTGTGCTCACACAGCGCTCTGCAGATTGCTGCAGAGACAGAACAGAAGTCAGGGGTCAGAAGAGTGCTCACGGTGCCTCTCAGTGCCCGCTGGGGTCTCTGAGCTTGCTGCCCACCTCTCCAAGCCCTCACTTTGTCAGGAGAAGCAAGGCAGGGCTGTGGGGCTCTCCTCCCCCAGTAACAGAGAATGGGGGGATAACTCAGGCAAAGTCACCTGGGAGGTGAAGACAGACCATGGATCACAGCCCAGGGTCTGACCTCTGTGCCTTTGCCGCTAAAAACTGGCCCCTTGGCACTGAAACAAAGGCCACCCTCGAATAGGGAGAGCACCATGCTTTAGGAGCTGGGGAGGAGGGGCTGTTAAGGGCCCCTCGGCCTCCAGGATTACTAGGTCTGAGAGCAGAGGGGCCATTTGCACAGGCTACAGTTGAGGAGGGGGCCTGGCACAAGTACAGAGCACTAACTCTGCAGTTACAGCACAGCTTTGCCCATGTGGCCTGCTTACTGTACCTTGGACAAATGACCTTTCTTTGGGCCTCAGTTTCCTCAACTGTAAAAGAGAATATTAAACTAGGAGGTCTAAATTAGGACAAAGAAGCCAAAGAGTGGAAGTGGTGGCCTGAGGAGGACAGCAGAGTGTGGAGAGATGCCAGCCCCGGTGCCGACATCCCCTGTACAGGTGTGTGTCCCTGCAGACAACCTTCCGCAAAGGAAGTTTGCCCCATGGGATCTGCCTCACCAGGTGAGCCAGCCACAGATGCCTTTCTGGCTGTCCAGGTTAGCCTGGCCTGAGCTCCTGCGGGATAGCCCCTAATTGCTAGTGATCTGAGAGCTCCAGTTCATCTACACAGAGCATCACAACCGACCTCAAACCCTGTGACCCTGAGTGCCCAAAGGACAGAGAGCAGAGATGAGCTGTGCAGGGATGGATGAACTCCATCCCCAGGCCCAGGAAGGCCTGAAGGAGACAAGAGCTGCAGTGAGGAAGCTGCCCCCACTCTGGTCTCCTATCGGTCCCGTGACCTGGTCTCCCAAGGTTCCTACTACCCAGATGGGCCTGGCTTCGAGAACGCTCACCTCCACCTTGATGGCGCAGCGGCCGATGGCACGGACGGCCTTGCGAACAAAGTCTACGTCTACTTCTGTGGCGTACTCCTTTAGTTCTGCCAGCACCTGCCATGGGAATGTGCAATGAGACAAAGCCGAAGGAATGGGTTCAGCCCCCTGTGGGGCAGAAGCTGGGCTCTTCCCAAGAGGCTGATTGCTTAAGATGGTGGCCATCGTGGACGGGGTCAGTAGGGAGTCATGGTGGACGGGAGCAGGGAGTCAGTGTCCCACTGAGGCTATGGAGAGCCCAAGGCCACCCGGAAGGCAGGCCCAAGGTGCCCCAGCACCAGGGCCGGCTGACCTGGGCAATGTTGGCTTGGGAGGCCAGGCGGATCATGATGTCCAGTTTTTCTAGCTTCACATAGATGGGATCATTGTACTTGACGAAAAAGACCTTCATCTCATGTTTCAAGATCTCGGGCCTAGAAGGGGAGGAAAACTGCTCATGCCTAAGGCAATACTGAGAAACGACCCAAAAATAAAAAACCTGGAGAATGGTGAGCGGGCAGTAGGGCCTATCCTACACAAATAACTGATGTGGGGCCCCCACATTCAGACCATCTAGTAATGAGATAGCTCCACAAAGCACCAAACCCAGCAGGCTTTGTCCCGAATGCCGAGGAGATGAGCCTGTACCCACAGGGAGCTGGACACAAGGCCTGAGGCACAGGAGAGGGAGGAAAGGAAGGCAGAGGGAAAAGCGGTCTGCACAGCGGGTTTCCTTAGGGCACTTGGGGCAGCAAGAAGGGCCGGCTGCTTGGTCTGACCACTTCCATGGCCAGGAGGCTCAGAGATGACCCCTGGCCCTGGCTTTGTGTTCCCCAAATCCAAGCAAGTAACAGAAGGCAGCCCAGCCCCTCCCCTGGCTGCCTCAGTGAGAAGGGCAGAGATGGCACCACAGGGGTGCAGAGGCCCTCGCACATGCAGGTCGCAGTCACCTTTTCTGCACGATGAGGTTGATGTTACGCAGGGCCACGTACTGCAGCTCGGGCTCGGCCGACAGCAGGGTGACCAGGGGGGGCGCCAGCTTCTTGAGGAGAGTGCCGTAGTAGTCCAGATCCTTCGAGAGCATCTCCATGAACTTCATCAGCACCTTCACCGCCGACAACACCACAGCTGAGTTGGCGTGAGAGAGCCGGGGGGTCACCCGCTCGCAGATGCTGAGGAGAAACAGCATTCCCATTGCACAGCAAACAAGGGGGGGGGGGCGCGCAGAGAACAGGGCTGGGATCTGCCACAGAATCCCAGCATATGGGGGCCAGGCAAGGGAGCTGGCGCAGCCCCTGCCTTAAGCCCTGCCACTACCTCCTCACCCAGGCCGGGCCCTTGGCAGCTGGCAGTGGAGGCAGCAGAGGGGGCGGGGGCTCCTCCAAGCACTTATGTGCAGAGGAAGGAAGAAAGCTGGGGACGCCCGTGACCATCAGAAGGCTCAAGTCCTTAGAATGGGAACCCACCAGACCAAGTGTCCTGAGGCCTCCACCCCCTCTCTGGCTCACCTCTGGGCTTCCCGGTCATCCTTGGGCATGTAGTTAGCCAGGCAGTCCAAGATAAAGATCTGCCCCCACTCTGTGCACTCATTCAAGGCCGTCAGCAGTTTGTTGATAGACTGTGGGTTCAGGTCCAAGAGGTTGCTGCTTGGGTGAGACTCAGCTATCTCTGAGAGGGCAGCCACAGCATTGGCCACCACCTGCAAGGGAGAGACCAGGAAGTCCAGGGCACCCAGAACATGTGCCACATGACAAGACCAGTAGCTACTTGGGGGGGGTGCTACTTGGAACACACACTCATGGCTGTCTTACATGGTCCTCTATGCACACGCACACAGACATCCCCCCCCCGCCCCCGACTCTCTATCTCCCTGTTAGCTCCTGCAGAGTGGGACTGTTTCATTATTGTCTCTGTCCCCAGCACACAGTAGGTGCTTAACAGATCTCGCTGTCTGCCTGGCCTGGGGCTCACTAGAGCAGGCCGTGCTTGTGATCTCGGAGCGCTTGGGGCCTATCAATGACTCTATGATACCTCCTCCATCTGTAAAATGGAACCAAAGCCCTCTATGTGTCAGACAAGAACAGGAGGCTGACAATGGAGGCATCTCTGGTACACGATGCCCCCTCCCCATCTTACATGTGAGCAGACAAGAAGCAAAGGCTCGTTTTAGGAAGAGGTGCCTGGGGACAAGAGCCCCGCCCACCCCCCCACCATCCTAAACACCCACTTCTCGAGGCTGTTGGAGAGGGCTCCTGAGAGTCCCTCTCTCCAGAGGGTCAGGAAGCTTGGTTGGATTGGCCAGGACCCAGGAAGACCAAGTCTGCCATGCCTGGGCCTCTGTAACTGGCAGAGAGCCCAGGGAAGGTCACAGTCTCCTTCCTGCCCCCATCCTGGAGCCAGAGGCTACTCTGAACATCCTCTGGCAGCCTCCAGGCCACAGCACCCCAGAAGCAGGCCTCTGGAAAGGGATGCCCGGAGGGGTACATGTGCTGGTGCAGAGAGAAGCCGACGACCTCACAGGGCCTCCCACAATGCACCTACCGTGGCAGGAATGGGAGGCTCAGAACCAAGAAGAGCTGGCTGCTGAGAGATGTCAGGACGGTGTATGGAGGGCACATGGGGTGTGCAGTCAAGAGCTGTCCTCCAGTCCTGGCTCAGTGACATGCTGGGTACCCCCTTGGAACCTCACTTTCCTCACCTATCATCATCCTGCCTGCCTCCTGGGGCGGCTGTGATGGAGGAACCCTGTAAACTCTGACGCACAAGCTAATGGAGTTACCTTGTGTTTTATATGCTCCAGAGCTCACACAAACAAGTGCACGCACACACACGCGCACATGCATGCACACACACTCACTGGGTCATGTGTTCCTCATAACAATCCTCTGACAAACAGAAAGCAGGGGCCACCCCCACCTCTCCTGATTAGTGAAGGACAGACAGAGCTAGGAAGGACAACTCAGCATTCCAATCCCTATGCCAGTGAGAGGCAGGGCCTCTGTCCTAACAGACCCAAGGGCCGGCCCTGTGGTCACCGAGTCATGCCACCCCTTTCACCCCCGGCTCTCTCCCCCCTACACACGCGCACACACACACACACACACACACACACACACACTCATATACATGCACACACACAGACACACTAATACACATGCACACACAGACATACTCATACACATAGACACACATGCACACAGATACATACACACTCATACACACAAACATACACATGCGCACACAGACACTCATACACACAGATATACACGCACTCATACATACACAGACACACACGCACACAGACATGCACTCATACACACATGCACACACAGACATACTCATATACACAGATACACACGCACAAACTCATACATACACATGTACACACAGACACACTCATATACACGCACACTCATACATACACACATACACATACTCATACAGATACACGCACACATACTCATACATACACACGTGTACGCAGACACCCATACACACATGTGTACAGACACATGCACAGACACACTCATACACAGTGCACATAGACACTCATACACATACACTGCACACATGTACACTCATACAAGCATATGCATACATACACGCTCATACACACTCATAAACACACACTAATACATGCACACACTCATACATACAGACATACTCATACACATACTCATACATACATACACACATATACACACACATACACTGACTATGTGGCTCTGTGCATATGACTCCACCTTCTGGGACTGGGCACCCCCTCTCTACAATCCAGCTCTAGCTGCCTTGGGCTAAGACACTTTGCTTCACTGCTGCAAGGGAGATCTGCAACAGGATTTCTCTGGCATACCAAAGGAATCCAGGTCTGGACACAAATAGGTGCCACTGCCCCAAATGGCACCAGTGGAGATTCCCACACACATAGGTGGGAACCGTGGCTGGGATGTTTAATGAGGACTGGCCTGGACAGGCTCGGGGAAGTCGCCTGAGCTCGCGCTCAAGGCCGAGGCAGGAAGGCTCTGGCCCTGGCCGGGCAGGAGGGCGCTGGCTCACCATGGGGTTGGAGTCAGAGATGAGGTCCTTGAGGGTGTCCAGGAAGCCCTGGTCCTCCACCAGCTGGGCATTGATGTCATGTAGCTTGGCCACGCACACAGCGGCCGTCTTGCGCACGTAAGGGTCCTCGTCCTTCAGGCACTTGCGGAGGGGCTCGCATAGGTACTCAGTAATCTTATCCACTCGAATGCAGCCCATGGTCCGCACGGCCAGGGCCCGGATCAGGGGGTTGGGATCCTCGCAGTCCTGAAGGGGTTAAACACAGGGGCTTGTCTCATTCCCAAAATCCCTATGGAGGGTGCCAAGACTACATGCTGAGGTCCAAGCTGACACCACTGAGCTCACTAGCCCCAGATTCAGCTGCCAAGTGGAAGCAAGTCACCTAGCTTGACAGAAATCTTCCTGAGCTGCTCCAGAATGATCCTGGGGGTCAAAGGGTCCACAGGATATCACCATGAAAGGGAAAAAAGCATGTACACATGTGCAAGGAGAGAGGGAGAGGGAGGGGGAGAGAGAGAGAGAGAAAGAGATGGAGAGGGGAGGGAGAGAGAGAGAGAGGAGGGGGAGAGAGGAGGGAGAGAGAAAGGAGGGGGAGAGAGGAGAGAGATGGAGAGGGGGGGAGAGACAGAGGAGAAAGGGAGAGAGAAAGAGATGGAGATAGAGTGAGATGGAGAGGGGAGGGAGAGAAAGGGAGGAGACAGAGAGAGAGGGAGAGAAAAATGGAGAGGGGAGGGAGAGAGGGAGAGGAGGGGAAGAGAGGAGAGATGGAGAGAGAGAGAGATGGAGGGGGGGAGAGACAGGGAGAGATAAAGTGGGGGGAGAGACAGAGAGACAGAATGAATGAATGAGAGACAGAGACAGCCACAGAGACACAGAGAGACAGACAGCCAAGAGAGGGAGAGAAGGAGCCTTCAAGATTCCTGCTGAAACATGCTGGCATCAGCAGTGGGAATAAAAGGGAGAGAGGCCAAGGCTGGCCCTGTGAGGCCTGGGCCCACCCACCTTCACAAAGGTGTTGACAGCCATGATGGCCATGTCTGGCTGGCTCTTGGCATAATTCATCAGGTACAGGTACACCAGCTTCTTCAGCTCCAGGTTGTCAGTCTGCATACAGTTGACCACGTCGGGGAAGAGGGCACTGAGGAGCCAAAGCAAACCAATGAGCAGCACATGTGACCTCGCGGGGATAAGGTGCAGAAGGCAGCCTCGGGTAACAGGCCAGGAGAGGCAGAAGTATGAGAGCTCACATGAGTGAGACTGAGAGTGTGGCTGGGGCAGGAGAGATAGCCAGAGATATTACCACTGAAGGGGAGGGATTCCCACAGGCTTGGCTGCCATGGCCTCTAAGCAGCCTGGGGGTCCAAAGGACCTTCTTTGGGCCTGTTTTTGCTCTGGATGGGACGCCCTGGGGGCTCCTAGAGGAGGAGCTCTCTCCATGTGACCCTTAGCAGAGGACGCTGCCTCTGGTTTGGGAGCCTGTTTTTAAACTGGTCCGTGGGGAATCTCAGTGCTCTCCCGAGGGTGGGCAGTCTTACCCTCACTTTCACTTCCCTCAAATTCATTTGTTTGTTTTTTGGAGGGGGGAAGGCAGGGCAATTGGTGTTAAGTGACTTGCCCAAAGTCACATGGCTAGTATGTGTTAAGTGTCTGAGGCCGGATTTGAACTCAGGTCCTCTTGACAGTACCCTGTTCACTGAGCCACCATTCCCATTCCCCTCAAATTCTTAAGGCAAATAACAGAAGGGAAGGGAAGACTGAGATCTGGGAGCTTGAAACACATCTCCAAAGGGCCAAGCAGGGGTGGTGGGCCAGGGCTGAGGCAGACAGATCATCCTGAAGCTGCCGCGTTAAGGGAGGCAAAAGGGGGAGGAAATGCTGACGAGTCTGACTTAATCTTCTGGGTCTGACTCCTGAGCAAAACAGGACCATTTGAAAGAGAATAACAAAGTTATTTCCTCCACAAAGAGGTGACTAGGTGTCACCCGTTGGAGGAAAGCGATGCTGCTTCAGAGGCATCTGATTTGGGAAGTGGCCCAGTGGAGCCAGGCCCGGCCCCAGAGCAGGTCTGGCCAATTCTCTTGGCTGACAAGTGGGCAGAGGGCTTGGGGACAATCCCTGCTCGTCTCAATGGGTTATCAGAGCCCTTCCTCTGTGGGGTGGCAGGCTCCACTGGCTCCAAGGACACATCCGGTCCAGCCACCGGCTCCCCAATGAAAAGGAAAAGCATGTGCATATGTGTGCATGTGTGTGGCCATCAGTTAGGGGGCTGCTACCAGAAGGTAGCAGTTCTTAGTTAGGGGTCGGAAATTCTTTTCAAACAGATAACCATATTTGAATAGAATTGGTTCCTTTTATGATTTTACTTGCTTTATTCTATCCCATTAAAAACATGATTTTGAGAAGGGGCTCCTAGGCAGCACCATGATCAGAGGGGTCCAGGGCATGGGAAGGTGAAGAAGTTCTGCCCTGAGAGAGTTCTCAGCATAAAATAAAGCTGGAGCTTAGGATCTGGCTGCAAAGACAGGATGCACAGTGCAAGACCAGCTGAGGAGTGAATGCATGGCAAGAAGAACACTCTAGATGGAAAGGAGGGGGAGCGCAGGCAGGCCCAGAGCAAGGAGAGGCCTGGCAGAGGCCTGCAATCCCGAGGAGGATGCAGCCAGGCTGCGTCCTGGGCTCTGGGGGGCTGAACTGTGTCTCTGGGGGCTTCAAGGCCACTCCCACCTGACATCTTTGCCTACAGTCATGGACGCGATCACTTTCTTCACGGCCTCTTTCTTCTTTTCCTTCTTGTCGCTATTGAGCTCTGCCTTCAGTTCAAAGATCTCCCCTGGAAAAGAGTGGGTGATGGTGAGGCCAGGCCTGTGTGGCACAACCAGGTTCACCTCCCCCAAAGGGCAGAGGCTTGGGGTGGCCTCCCAGAATCCTGGCAGGGGTCCACATCAACCTGGGGCCTCCATGGGGACAGCCAGGAACCCAGGAGACCAGACTACTACACGCCAGAAAGCTGTTCTCTAGAAGGAAGGGCTGGTGGGCAGGGAGGACTCGGAAAGTTGAGGACCAGGGAGAGGATGAAGGTGAAAAAAAGGGTGAGGGAACATTCTGGCTCAATGGGATCACTACGGGCCAGCTAAAGGCCTGAGCAGGAATCCTCAGCAACTGGCAAAGTGCAGAGCTAAGGGACAACAGTCCCCGGGTCACATGTTGAGCAATTTCTACAGCTGGGCCTTTCCTGGAACATCTACTTAAAATGCCCAGGTCAGGGTTTCACTTCCTGGTCTACATCTGGCTGTTTTATGCTGAACATGGGAATCCAGACCCTGAACCCCAAGGGAATAGTGAAGCAGGGCTGTCTAGGGCTGACCCGTGGTGGTGACCAGGACTCCCAGCTTCTCCTCTGGGCACACCCACAGTGGCTGTGGGGGAAGCAGGGCTGCTGTATCTCAGTTTCCCCTCTGTACCATGAGAACTCTCACCTCCTCTGTGCTGACCTCCTAAAGAGGGGTACTATGATGGTGAGAGACAGTCCTCTGGGAGAAGGGGCCACAGGTATCCCCCTCCCCTTCCCTCCAACAAAATTCTTGTCCCATTTGCTTAGGAGAGAGTGGGCAGTCAGGAACAGAAGGAAATGCAGAGAGTGTCTCAGGGCCAGGCTGACCCTGGGGAAGTGGGAGGGATCTTGAGACAGAAACTTAACAATGGGCTTAACAAAAACACAAGGACACACAGTGTGGCATGGCCCACTTGGCCACAAAGAATGAGCCAGGTGGGCTACATGAGCCAGCTTGGCCAGGGCTGGCCCTTCCTGTGAGAGCCTAGCCTTGATATCGAGGCCTCTGCTCCCTTCATGCTTGACCTTCTCTTCCTTTCCCATAAGTCCTGCTGGCTACAGAGGGTTCTGGGGTGGGCTGCTCCATTGTGCCGCTTAAACCCCAGAGTAGCTGCTGGGGTGAAAGGGGGATCTGCCAGATGGCCACATGACCAGAAGGGAGGCTCTGAGGCCCAGCCCCTGACCGCCTTGATCAGAACCCTCTATGCCCATGCTTGGCACAGACCTTGGCATATCTAACTGGGCAGGAGAGAGGAAGGACCAGATAGACTGACATCTCTGGCTGCCTCTTTCCTCAGGTGGGAAGTTTCCATGAGGAGATCACTCCTCCTGCCCACTCTCTGAAAGGAACAGTCAGTCCCCTCCACCATTCATGAGAAGTGACTGTCCATGGTTGGCTAAACCCCTCTAGTTACACTCACCTGAAATGGGGGGACTCCCTCTCCCATAACCCCCCAGAGGAGTAAGTGGTCAGGCCAGCCAGGCCGAAGCCTGGTCCCAGGGCCCTCTAGGGCAGTACCTTTCTTGGTGGTGGTGAAATACTTGGAGTCAGTCATTTTGGTCCCTTGATTGGTGGCAGAGCTCTGCAAGGACAAGAAGCAGAAAGAACAAGAGAGACTTTACCCCCAATAACTTTCCAGTAAAGCCACAAGAAAGAAGTCTTGGGAAGTCATCCAAGGGCTCAGGTGCCTGAGAGAGACAGTGAGGCAGGTGGTCTGGTACAAAGCTGCCACAGAGAAGCTGCAGCCTGCCAGAAGCACCCAGGGATTCTCCAATGCCCGCCCTGCCAGGCATTGCTGCATGTGCCCTCCTGCCAGCTCAGTGGCAGACCTGATGTTAGGAGTTTGAGTTAGAAATGATGCCTGTCTGGAGGAGGGAAGGCCTCCCGTGTGCTGAGAGGCGGGATGGTGGAAAGGGCACTGGCGTGCTTCCAATCTTGGCCCAGACACTTACTAGCTATGTGATCCTGGATGAATCCCTGAACCTTTCTGAACTTCAGTCTCCTCATCTGTAAAATGGGCAGGGAAGCTGGATTCAATGGTCTCTAAGGATCCTTCCATCTCTAAGCCTATGAGCCTATGAGCCTAATTGGACAGATGAAAACCGTGTTAGCAGCGCAATACGGCTAATCAGGAGGAAGCTCTGTTATAGGGGCATGGACTGGGCTGCCTGGGGCCCTCTGCCCATTCTTCATAAGCCTTCAGGGAAGAAAGAGGAGAAAAGACTGAGCACTGGCATGGACCCAGCCTCATCTCCTTCCCACCCATCACTCCTGACACAGGACGGCTAGGAGACATCACATCATGTGCCTTAGGAAAGGGTGCCTTCTCCTACCAGAGGGTAGGAGGGAGCTTTCCTTTAGGTCGATGGGAAGTAGACCAGTTCTGAGGCCTTCTCCCAGTTAACAATATACACGTTGTGTACAGCTTAATAGCTATTAGTCACTGTTGCTGGAAAGGGGGAAAAGCACCTGCCTAGTTCCATGACATAAAGAAGAAAAAAACCACTTCTGTTTTATTTGCAAAACTAAAAAGGGATGTGGGATTTCCCTAGCAGCACCAGAGAAGAGGCTTTGGGGCTCCAAATGTCAGTTGGCACAATGGGCCCTTCAGAACAACTGTTCCCAAGCGGGAACCTGTGGGGTCTCTGTGGTCACCATGAGGCCTAAGAAGGCGGGCGAGGCTCCTGCAGCAATGGGCCTTTTAACTAACTGGGGGTCGCCAGGGCTCTGGGAGGCCATGCAGGCAAACCTTTGCTCCAAATGGACAAATTCCCTTCCTTCCAGTCTCTGCTCAGAAACTTCTGGCTAGAGGAGATTAACTGCCCCAAGGCAGCCTACCCCATATTTGGCCAGTTGTAACATTAGGCAGGCTTTTCTTTTCTTTTACTAAGTCCAAATCTGCTCCTCTTTGTTCTGTCCTCTGAAGCTGGGTAGAAGAAGGCCGTCTTCCCATCTGACAGCCCTTCAAATACCTGAAGACAGCTATTGCCCACCCCTCACGGTTTTCCTTGTCCTGACCAAACCTCTCAGTCCCTTACTGCCTAGCCATGAGCCATCCATTTTTACACTTGCTTTTTGATATGAACTATTTCGAACAAAAATCAGGCAATGCCTCAATTTGGGGCAGTTAGGTGATAGAGTACAGGGTCTGGAGTCAGGAAGACTCATTCTTCCTGAGTTCAAATCTGGCCTCAGACACTTCCTAGCTGTGTGACCCTGGGCAAGTCACTTCACCCTGCTTGCCTCAGTTTCCTCATTTGTAAAATGAGCTGGAGAAGGAAGGCAAACCACTCCGGAATCCCTGCAAAGAAAACCCCCAATACGGTCACAGACTCAAACACCACTGAACCAGCCAATGCCAACAACAACAAGCTCCACAGAGTGCCAGTGGAAATTGGGCTCTTCTTCCTTTAGTCCCAAGTAGATTCTTTAGGAAGGAAGGGCCCAACAGGAATGCACTGGACAGAAAGCCTCTCTGCATCACTGAGAGACCACTAACAACATTGAAGATTTGTGGTCCCAAAGAATGGACTCCTCACTTCTCACCTGCCCAAAGCCTCCTGTCCTTTACTAACTCCTTCTGCACACCCAGTCATTTAAATGCCACCGCTGACTGGGAGTCAGACAGCTCAGAAGCCATGGAGGCAGATGCCATGGCTCCCAGCCAAAGGAGGTCCGTCTATACCTAACCCAAGGTTCCTTACCTCTTCTCCTAGTTAAGGATGAGGGCCTGGGCCCAGGGATTCATTAGGACAGGGACTTCCCAGAGGAGGAAATTCCCTCTACTATGCAGGTCTGTGGTCATGTGATCATCTTAGAGAGTGGCCAAAAGCAGAGTGGTCAAATTCACCAGCCCACAAAGTGAAACCAAACAATATTAAAACCGAATTGGGAAATGTTTAACAAATCAAATAAAATACAAAATAACACTGATAATGTTGATTTGTGGTTTTCTAAGCCAATACGCCCTCCCTGCCACTCCCGTCCACTAGTCTGGGGCAGTGTGAGGTTTCAAAACCTAAGGGTCCTGCTGCCAGGCTGAGTGAGAGGTGGGCCAGGACCCAGATTTCCCAGGCTAGGAGGGCAGTATAATGTTAATGAAGTAGGAAGATCTTCCCCGCCCATTAACAGACCTAACCCTAGGAGCCTGAGTCACATGGAGCTCGGTGTGGGAGGAGCTTGGCCAAGGAGGCCGGAGAAGGGGAGGGGGAGGGAGAGAGTGAGAGGCACAAGCAGAGAGAGGGAAGACAGGTGTGTGGGAGCAGAGGGAAGAACTTGTTTGTGGGGAGGCCTGGCAGAAAGAAGGCTCTCAGGATTAGTGATGAGCACCCTAGTATCTTACTTCCTGGTATCCTAACGAGGTTCCAAATAAATATTGTGGTTTTCCCTTTGAGGAAGAGACTGACTTTATTATATTTTGTGAATTTACCCTGGAAATACGCATGCACACTGGTAGCAGCCACTCCGGGAATCCCATTGGCGATCCAGCCAGCTCTCCCTCCACTAGACCATGGTTGTTCACGTGTCCAGCTCTTCGAGACCCAATCTGGGGTTTTCTTGGCAAAACTACTGGAGTGACTTGCTGTTTCCTTTCTTAACTCATCTGACAGATGAGGAAACTAAAGCAAACAAGGTGAAGTGACTTGTCCAGGGCCACATGGCGAGTCCTTGTCTGAGGCTGAATTTGAATTTCACTCTTCCTGACTCCAGACCAGGGGCTCTGCCATAAGGCCAGCAGCTCGTGCCTTATGTATCTTTGCACGCTCCTCAGGCAAGGCCAGCACAGCCACTTGGTCAGCGCTACCTGCACCTAACTGAAACCCAAGCATCCTGGGTCACACTAGGGTGCAAAGCTCTTCTTGCCTGGAGGACAAGACCAGCTCTGCGGGGAGGGGGGGGGGCCAGGACAGAGCTCGAGGGCAGGTGGAGGGAGGGGTATCCCTGGTGACAACACACAGAAAATAAAACAAACTCTAGCAAGGTCAGCTGGTGCGGCTGCTGAAGCTGGAAGGAAAGCCACACTCCGTCTAGACGCATCTCAGCTACAGTTACCACAGAAACACCGACTTAGGGGAGACCTCGGAGGCCAACACCCTCATTTTACAGATGAGGAAACTGAGGCCCAGAAACGTGAAGTGACCAGCCCATGGTCCCTCGGGTAAAATAGAGCTGAGGCTAGAACTCAAGTGAGCCTCACGATGTCCAAGACCCGGACCCTGATGAGATGGTGTCAAAAGCATCAAGAAACAACTTCTCCAGGTCAGGGGGATGTCAACTTAACCTTCCCTCATTGGCAAGGGACAAAACATGTTACCTGGGGGAAACTCCCTCCTGGTTTTAAAATAACCCACCTCATTTGGGGTTGGAAAAACCCAACAGAACATGAAGTAGACGGGGAAAGATCCAATGTAGAGCAAGATGGCTGGGGGAGCCAACCTCTTTTCTTAAAACTAGTCAGAAGTGCTATCGTATTCACGTGGCTGGTAGAACCATGGAACCTGTCAGAAAGGAGGGCCACCTTCCACACCTGAGGCTTTTCCTGATCACCCCCCCTTGTCTTTGTTTTCTAAATAAAGTAGTGGAATGAGACAACACTCAGCTGTGCTAAGAACTCTTATTTTCTCTTCACATTAACCCCAGGAAATAGGTGCTACTATTCCTGTTTCACAGATGGGTCACACAGTCGGGAATATCAAAACCTGACTGGAACTGGGGCTTCCTGCCTCCAGGCTCAGAGCTCTGTGCACTCTGGCCTCACCTGTTGTGTCTCCAATGGAAAGGCCAGAAGCTCCTTGAGACCAGGCTCTATCTCACTTCTGTCTTTGCATCTCCAGTGCCTAGCACGGAGGAGGTGCCCCTGGAGCACAGATCACCTCCATGACCTCTGACCAGCCACCGCAGAGGCCCAGACTGCGACCAGCAGTCTGGGGGGAGCAGTGGGACATAACAATGGAAAGGTGGGCTCCTGGAGCCCAGTGCCAGGGAGCTCCCCTGCCACCTTCCGATGGAAGCCCCTTTTCCTTTCCAATCCGGGACCTTCTTTACACTGAGCTGACATCTGCTGCCTGGGATCCTGGAGTGGGCCTTGAGTGGACTATCCCAGGCCTCCAACGGTGCTGTGCCCACCCAACCATGAGGGAAGAAAGAGAGGCTTCACTTTGGGGAACATGAGGAGTGATGGGAGAAGGAGCCTGTTACTTAGCCACCGAGGTCTCTGACATTTCTGTGATATTCAGCTCTGGCGCACAGCCTCCTTCTTATGAGGCTGCCTTCTTCCCATTCTGCAGCCGCTTCCTGCCCATCTCTGCTGCACAGATCCCAAAGGGAGAAGCTGCAGGAGTCTCATTCCTTTGAAGTCAGATTACACAGTCATTTTAAAAAGAGAAACCTCTCATGCTGCAGGGAGGCCATCAAGACACAGCCAGCCTTGAGACTTTAACCACAAGACCATTCTCTGAATCTCATATGCTTTCTGTGAGAGACCCCATCATGAGAGAGCCCAGCCTTGGTGCAGAAAGACCTGGGCACTTTGCTACTCTGTGACCTCTAACAGACCCTTGCCCTGAGCCTCACAGTACTTGGCATTGCTAAGATCAAAGCAGAGAATTTAGGCAGAGTAGTGAGCTACACTATTGGGACTATTTCTGCAGGTTTGAGGAAGAGATGTGGCCCAGCCTCCTCATACCAAAGGAGGAAACGTTCCCCTTTCCTCCTCAGAGAAGAGGAAACCTAGAAAGTTAATGTCTAGAGAAGGAGAGTTAGTGATACCAAAGGAGGCTCAGTTGTTTTCCTGGCATGACTAGAGTCTGGACAGATGTCACTTCTGCCCTGCAGAGCTCAGAGGAATCATGGCCTCGCTCTGACATTCCCCATTTTTGTAGAGGTGCCACAGGAAGGCCCCAGGGTCAGAGGTTTCAGGGCATAGGATGCCCCAGGCCTGGAGTTCTGCTTATTAGAGAATATTGCCCACATGTATATATGAATATCCACTTGTGTATACGTGTGTGCCTGTCTGTGCAGGTCTGATCAGGCTGATTGCTGCTAAAGGCACAGGATGGCTGTAAGGCCATGGCTGTTTTTAGAACCCCTCCTGCTCTCATTCTCAATTACTTTTACTAAAGAGAAGTTCTACCTGAGTCTTGGTAAATGGGTGCAGGGACTGCCCCAAGTGGAAGGTGCATATAAACTATCCCAACAAGAGAAAGCCCCCGATGCTGCCCTCAAGCCAGGAGCCCTATCAGGTCCTATATTCCTCCAGCCCATGCCGAAGGCCTGGCCAAAGTCTCCTGGCCTCTGGGGCCAAATTCCTGGACTAGTCATTGTCTGATTGAAAAGGAATAGAACCTCTCCCTGGCCCCCTTTTCTCTTGCAGGAAAGCCAGGCATGGCATCATTTCCACTGGCTATTTCTCAGGTATTACAGGGAGCCTTCAGGAGGGTCCAGGGGCAGTCTGCAGGGGACCAAAGAGCACAGTGTGGTGGAAACAGTAACACCCAAGAGGCCAGAAGTGAGCCAGAAAGAGGACAAGAAGTGGGAAAACATTTTCCCTCCTAACTCCAGAACTAAGGGAGGGGGATGGTGAGGCTCCTGGGAAACTAGAACAGAAAATCTTTTCTCTCACTTCTCTCCACTTCCTTCACTGATCCAAAGCCCCATCAAATTTCAAGTTTTATTAGCAAGTCAACATTGTGATTTTTAATGTTCCCTAAAAGTAACTTTAGCTCTTTAAAGAGGGAATCTGGTCCAGTTGGCTTTGGAAGCAGAAGGCCCAGATCTGAATCTGAGCCTTATTATTTACTATACACTTAACTTTGGACAAACTGTTTAAACTCCAGGTTCCTCAGCTAAACCGAAATCTAAACTGATCATCGAAAGGGCACTGCACACGCTTGAAAGAAACACAAAAGGAAGCCTGGCATCCACTGCCATTCTCTCCAAGGAGTCCAGTTTCTAGAAGACTTTAGGAAAGAGCCCCAAGGGGCACTGCCCCACCCTGCAGGCATCGCTGGCTCAGGTTCAGGAAGGGGGCCTTCTTCCTGTTCTCTGTACAGAGCCCTTTCTGATCTCAAGTCTCTGGAGAAGCTAGCAGTGGCTGAGATGACCTGGCTTGAAAGGGCTTCAAAGACCACCCTTCTAACTCCTCAGGGTACTCCTCAGAGGGGAACCCCTCAGCAAAGGTATCTATGTCACAACATCCAGGAGAATTCAGTCAGGTGACAGATGTCATCTGGCAGCTACTAAGGCAGAAGCACGCGGCAGGCACTGGGAAAACCCTGAACAACCGAATGACAAGAGACACTGCCAAGACACAAGTGTGTGTATGTGTGTGTGGGGGCTGAAGCAGGTGGGCTTCTGGGCACTGCAGCCTGTGGGTAGGCTCCAATATCCTGGACCGCTGGGGGCTGCCATCCTGCCCTGGGATGGGTACAGGAGGCACGTGGGGTGCCTGGCAAACAATTTTAAGGGTGGCCTTTGGTCTCTCTGACCTAGCCTTGTTCGAGAGGAGTCCTGACACAAAGGATAAGACTGTGGGGGTGGAATCAAAAGCCTTGGGCTGAGTTCCACTTTCCCCACCTCGGATGTAACTCTTGGGCAAGTTATAACCTGAGCCTCAATTTTCCCATCTGTAAAATGGGGGTATAATCATTCTTGTACTACCAACCACATCCTAGCAAATGAGGTAATGTACATGAATGCTTTGGAACCCTAAAAGCTCTAGGCTTAAAGTTTTAATTTGGGGAAATTTGTGCCATAGGCCAGTCCTCATCTCTGAGGAAGTAACCAAGGCTTAAGTATTCCCTGGGATAGAAAGCCCAAGTCCTCCTTCTAGACTTCTCTTGGCCCTGCTTCAGCTGGATCTGAGGCTGGCACACTATCCCTCTCACATGCCAGTGATGCCCAGCAGCTGACCTGTATGGAACCTTGGACATGTAAACCCCAACATGCCCCCCTCCCAAAGCAGGAGGGACCCTCCACTTCACTGGCGAGCAGCTGGAAAAGCCCAGTCAAGAGGTGAAAGTCTATCAGGGCCCCAGCTCATGTGCTGTCCCCCAAAAAAGGATATGTTCTTTAATTTTCTTGTTACTATTTTTTCAGTAGCCTCATTCCCAAACACATCCTCCCCATTCCTGAGTCCCAGAGCCATCCCTTGTAACAGAAAAGAAAAGAAATGAAAAGTAAAGAAAAGAAGGAAAGGAGAAGAGGGGAGAGGAGGGGAGGGGAAGAGAGGGGAGGGGAGGGGAGGGGAGGAGAGGAGAGGGAGAAAGGCAAAAGAAAAATGGCAACTTTTTCAAGGAAACCCAGTAGAAGGGGGTGGCCTTGGACTTGGCCATGAACCTTCTCTGGCCAGCCAGGGCTAGCAGTCAGGTGATGAGGCTGCTGATCCTGTAAATAGCCTTCTTTATCAAGCTAGGGATGCCCTGTGCACAGTGCAGCCCAGAAACAAGCCTCACGTTCTCTTCTCCTTGTTAAAAGGCGCCTGGCATCAAGGATTGCAACATGGCCCTCAAGAGCCCTTCTGGGATTGAATTACAGGATATTTTAGCGCCAGACCATCTAGTCTGAACAAAGTAAAATCCAAATTTAGTAACACACCTGGCAAACACTAGGTCTGGGCCAGTTTATGAAGCTGCTGGCCCCACCTGGGAGTGGATAAAAACTGATTACTCCAGAAAGCAATCTCTGGAGGCACATGAACTGCTAAAAGCTTTGAAATTAAAAGAGAAAAAATAAAAGGCAGGCAGATCCTGATGCTCTGTGGACTTGGTTTTGCTTCCATCCTGTGGTTCTAGAGTGAGATCCAGGATTGGAGGGGGTTTCAACACCAGTCTGCAGGCTATGCTAGCTCTGAGGTCCCTTCCAGTCTATAATTCCCATGAACTTACAAGCAAAATGAGGAGAAGCTTTGTAGGAGGCCAGCAACCACTCACATTCTGTGGCACAATGGGGCTCCCCACTGCTCACAGATGAGAAGCACCTCAAGCCATGAGAGCAAGAAGGCAGGGGCCAAATCGCAGGGAAAGGACCAGCAAGGCTGGGAGTTGAAGCCGCCCCTAGGTTCTACTCAGTGAGCAATTTCTCAGTATCCTATAAACAGAGCAAGCAGTCAAATGCAATTCCTACAGGACCGTGTGCCAAGCCTTGGGTCCTTGCATGGGAGAGAGTCAAAATGCCAGCCCCAGGTTCAAATGCTGGCTCTGACACTTCTTAGCTATACATCCTGGGGTAAATCACCTGACCACTCCGCCTCAGTTCCCTCATCTGGAACACCAGGAGGCCAAACAGGAGGCCAAACAGAAGGCCCGCTCAGGGCTTGTTCAGTCCTGTATCTAGGAGCCTAGGACTCCCCGGCCTGTTTCCCATTTCCACCCAAAGGAAGCCCCAAAAAACACTGCCAGCCCAGGCAGTTCCCAGACTTCTCAACTGGCAGTTGGGTATATTTCTGTGGGGCTGAGTTTTGTGATCTACAAGTATTGAGAATCTACTCTGTACACTGCCATCTGCTGAGCTCCAAGGGAGACAAAAGAAAGAGAAGACAGGCCTCGTCCTCCAAGATCTTACACCCTGCTTGTCTCTTTGTCTCTCTCTCTCACACACACACACACCCCACACATCAAACTACGCATGGAACATACAATCACTCAGATGAACAACAGAGGCCATAAATACTAGCAAAGTTCAGACATGGCGCACATTAACTCTGAACATTCAACTAAACCAACATTTCTAGTGCTCCTGCTGCGTACCAGGTCCTGGCTTTGGCGCTACTGAAACAAAGATGAAATAAGATAGAGCTGTGCTTTACACGGATAATTATGACCAGAGTGAGTTCAGAGAAGGAGGCCAGAGCGCCATGAGAAACTGGAGGAGGGAAGGATCATGTTCCACTCTAGGAGATGAGGATAAGTTTCATGGAGGCTGCAGTGCCTGGCGGAAAGGGGCTTTCTCCCGGGATGGGACTGTGGAAGATGTGAGCAAAGGCAGAGTCAGAAGAGAATGGGGAATAGCCTGGAAAGCATGGCCATGGCCTGAGGCTTCCTGTTGGATGGTTTGAAACAGAAGAGAGAGGAGTGTGAAGAATGGAATGGGGAAGAGGCACAAAGACCAATTAGAAGCCTAGAAATTAATGCAAACAAAAGTGCCAAGGGCCTGAGTCTGTAAAGATGAAAGAGGGCTGACCATGACAATGGGATGCTAGAAACTGACACAGAGTTAGGCTGGACCACGAAGGCTGAGCAGACTTTGGCCATAGGGAGGACATCCCAGGCAGGGGGAAAAGCAAGAGCAAAAATACGGCATGGAAACATGCCTTCATGGAAAACTGGGGAAACCCAACGCTGCTGCTAAAGCAAAGGCTGAGTAGCGGAAAGCAGGGGGAAAGAAGGGAGATAAGCATGGGAGGAGAGTCCTGACCAGGCACTGCCTGGAATGCCAAGCTGAGAAAGCTGGATTTTATCTTGGAGGAAATTTTCTGGGGAAGAGTGCTTCTGCCAGAGAGCAGAGAAACCTCATCTCTTGAAGACTGGTCTCTGAAGGAAACTTCAGTATTTGGGGAACTAACTTTAGAGGGAGGGCAATTACCCAGACTGTGATCCCTAGAATCAAGAAAAGGAACAAAAATGACTCTGGGGGCTCAAAGATACTGCTTTTGCTTTGACTGGCAACTAGCTTTTACATTACTGAAACTGAATATATCAGCCCCAAGCAAGTTTTTCAACAGCTGTCAGCAGCTAAGTAAATAAATGATAAAAGGGAAAAGGAAGGACCAAAGGGTTGATGGGCCTGAAAGTCAAGCTGCACCCTCCCCTTCCCATCTAGGGCAGTCTGCCCCTCCCTTGCTGCCACAAGGAAAACAGAAGCACAGCCACTGATTTCTTCAAACAGACCAGTGATCCAAGGGCCAGGGGCCCACAGGCTGAGAGCCCACAGGCCAGGGATCCAACAACTCAGGAACCCACAAGCCAGGGTCCCATGGCCCAGGAGCTCACAGGCTAGGAGCTCATAGGCCAGGAGCCCAGCCTTGATGCCCCTCCCTTTCAACATTCATAGTTTCTCCTCTTTTAAAGTGTCAGGATACCCAACTTAGCCAAGCCTAAGAGGTCAACAACCTGCCATAGCTAAATCCTGCTTAGACCATCCCACATATACTTAAGTCTTTGAAGCAAAAGTATTTCATCTCACTTCCCAAAGCCAATGGGGCAGAGCTGCTGAAGTGTTTAGATATTCACATGTGAGATTTTGGAAATGTCTGAGATGTGACTTGCAAGTCAGCATCACATCTACCTCCCATCTGAATGTTTCTGCCATCTCCTGAGCCTGGCATGAGCTCCCCCTCTGCCTCAAAAGAGTCCCTCCCTCAGGTGGGTGGTACAGTACACAGAGCGCCAGGCCCGAAGCCAGGAAGACCTCAGTTCAAATCCAGCCTCAGACCCTTCCTAGCTGTTAGACCCTGTGTAATGGGAATGTAAATTTGAAGATCTTCCCTGCCCCTAGGCTAAAGTGCACCTGGAGCCTGGGGTGGGAGGCTTGTTTTTCAGTATATACTTCTTGATTGGCCAGTGAGTCAATAAGGTTGTTACATTTTCTGAGCCAGGAGAAGGCTATATAAGCCCTGATGTGTAGCTTTGTTTTGGGGCTCACTTTGAGAAGTGTTCTGTGATTTGATGAAATTCTGGGAAGCCGTCGTCCGGAGCCCCCCAGCTTTGAAACCCAGATGTTGTTTGGTATGGATGTAATGGTTGCACAGTTTGGAAACTGTCTACTTGATCTGTTTTTCTGTCTTGATAATTCTGTCTGTATATTCTGAAGTTCGGGGTGCTGACCTTTTTCCCCTGAACTAGGTAAACGATATATGTTTGACTGATTAAAGTAAGCTTGTTAACCCATTTTGAGTTGCTTTCCTTTATCAAAGCAGATCCAAGAACCTGTGGTGGCAGCAACCCTGAGGACGCTTGGGGTGCTTGCTGCTACACCCTGGGCAAGTCACTTCACCATCTGCCTCAATTTCCTCATCTGTAAAATGTGGATAATAGGATTTTATTAACAATCCTACTCCCCAGGATTGTTAAACGGAGATTTCCAGCCCTTAAAGCATTACATAAATGCTATTATCTGCTGCATGGGATCTTTTGAGTTCTGCCAGGTGCTAGTGTCTCCCCACAGCACTTTGTCCTTTCCCACTCTGTGTATATGTGCATTTATTCATTTTATTCTTATGTGAAATCTATCTGTACAAGCATTTGTCTACCTCATTAGAACGTAAGCTCAGTGTGGGCAGGAATTACTTTCTGTAATGGTCCCCCACCTAGTGCCGAGCACACTGTAGAAGCTTAGTAAGTACCTGCTGATGGATGGTACCAGCATTTATATGGTACTTATAAATGTTAACTCATTTAACCCCCCAAGAGCCCTGAGAGGTAGGTGCTTGGGGCAGCCAGGCGGCACACTGGACAGAGTGGCCAGGCTTAGAGTCAGGAACTAGTCCTACTCTCCATGACCCCATCTGGGGTTTTCTTGGCAAAGATACTGGCATGATTTGCCATTTCCTTCTGCAATTCATCTTACAGATGAGGAACTGAGGCAAACAGGGTGAAGTGACTTGCCCAGGGTCCCACAGCACGTGTCTGAGGCTAGATCTGAACCTCAGGAAGATGACTGTTCCCGACTCCAGGCCTGGTGCTCTGTGCACCACCTAGCTGCCTCAAACACTACATAAATGTTAGCTATCATGATTATCATTAGGATTATTCTTATCACCATTTTACAGATGAGGACCTGAGGTAGACACGGGTAAAGGTCACACAACTAGTAAGTGCCAGAGGCAGGATTTGACTTGGCTCTTCCTGACTCCAGACCCAGTGTTCTATCCACCCATAGAGATTCTTTACAGAAGTTGCCTCCTCTTGCAGAAGAATAAGCTGAGGGGGCAGCTAGGTGGCTCAGTGAGTAGAGTGCCGGCCCCAGACTCAGGAGGACCTGAGTTTGGATCCGACCTCAGAGACTTAACACACACACACAAAAACTAGTCGTGTGACCTTGGGCAAGTTACTTAACCCCAACTGCCCTCAAAAAAAAAAAAAAAAAAGAAACTGAAGAGTGGAGAGGGGGAGCTGCCTAAGGCAGCAGTATCTCTGGCATGAGTCTGTGATTTATTGTCACAGAAAGGCCAGGTGGACTCTGGCCGAGACCATGCTGCAGTCAATCAGCTGTGGGAACCCCCTCCCCCCTTCTAACTTCCTGATTCAGGAAAGGTGCTGGTGCAGAGTGCAGGTCTGGAGCCCCAAATGGAAGCCAGCACGGAGCAGATGCAAAGAACAGTCAGGAGACCAGCGGCTACGGTGACTTGGGTCCCTTCCCTGGCCAAGTGGGGAAGCCTCTAACTCACACAGTTTCTTTTTCCTCCATTATAGCACAGAAGGAGTTTAGGGCTAGGACTTAGGTGTAAGGAGCCTGGCCAGTGGTCAGGTGGCACCTCAGACCTTGTCACCCATACCAGCCCTTGGCATCAGAAGGTAGCATTTGCCCCCACAGCCACCCATCTCCTCACCTCCTCCTGCCCTTCTGGGGCCTTGGCACTGATAGCTTTGAAGATGGAACATCCCACTGCCACCTGGAATGGCACCAGGATGGAGAGAGATGACAGAACATTATCATAAACTGTTTTAAACTCCCTAAGAGACAGGACTTATGATCAATTCCACACTCAGCAAACATTTTTATGAAATGCCTATGTTTAGGTGGCTTTCCCTTATCCACTTGCATGGCCAATTCTCTGTGGAAAATCTGCTCTTTGGTTAAGAAAGGAGGTGACAGGAAGGAAGCTGGGAACAGATAATTAGAAAGACCACATCAACGTCCTTCACTCCCAATCATCTCTCTGTGACAGGGAGTATTATCTGGGCAGTGAAACATCCCATGGATAGTTGGCTTTCAAGGAAACCAGATGTCCACTCAGCTTTTACAAGAACACTGAAGAAGAGGAATTGTGCTTAGCCCCTGGCCACACCTCAAGCATTTCATAATGAATTTGATGCTTTCCTAGGAAGTCAACAGTCAAACTGTTTCAGAAGTTAGTGTCTCTTCCAGGGAGAATGCCTGCAGAAAAAAATCTAGACCAGGGCTGAGGAACCACATGTGGCCTCAGGAATGCAAGTTCCCCAGCCCTTTAGACCCTGGGCCTGGCTAGTCAGCAAGAGTAGGATGGGAGTCCTATCTTTTGAACACCCTTAAGAAGTGGATTAAATAGAGTCTGGAAAGCCCCAGAACAAAGTTTTCTGAAAAGGGAAGGAAGACTGAACACAGCAATGCCTGAGTGAACTTCCCTCAAGCACTGACTGGGCTGAGGGACAAAGCAGAAAGCTACATTCCTCTCCACAGGAAGCTCCTCTAGTCAGCAGAATAACTCTGGGGCCCAGAGAAGTACTAGTCAATGTGCCGAAGACTGAGTCCAGAGACACCCAGAGAATGCCCTCAGACCCAAGAGACAGGCTTCAAGTTTCATCTGGCTTCTGCCGCCTTTGGCCAAGTCACTCATCTTAAGCGCTCCCTTGTTAAGTGGGGATACAGTAATGATTAGCAATTTCTGTTAATTGGATGTAACTAGGAATAAAAATCCCTAGAGGAAAAAAAGCACTATGGTAATATTTATATCATAGCTTTCTTAACGAATTTGTGGAAACACTTGTATACTCACTAATGCTTACGATGCCCAGAAGGGGGGATCTAGCAACAGATATTCTTCCCCATGTTACCAACTGAGAAACTGAGTCAGGGTTGGAGAAAGTGAGAAATCAGCAACAGCAGCAAGGCTAAAATGAAGGCCTTCTGACCTCTAAGAAAACACCGAATCTCCGCAGGACTGGGAGCATGATTCCTCAGACAATAAATAAGACCATCCCACATCTTCAAAAGGGCCACACTGACCCTTCTTCGGGTGAGACATCAAAGGATGCAACCATGGAAGGTGCTCCTGAGGTCAACTACCCCCGGAAGATGATCGTGAGCAATATTGGCAGCTTTCCCGGGACATCCCAATTCTGGTCTTGGAATCAGTATTGGAGGTCATCTACCTGTAGCACCTGGTCTGTAAAATGAGCAGGAAGCCGGGCACAGGAAGAGCCAGACTCCAAGCTCACCTCTGACACTCGTGAGCAGGCAAATAACAACCTGTCTGCCTCAATGTCTCCATCTGTAAATGGGCATAAATAATATCTGTATGGTACCACGGGGTTGTTAAGAGGCTCAAATGACATGGTATATGGAGGGCATTTTGCAAACCCACAGAAATGCTGACCCATCATTAAATCTGGGATTCTACAATCTCCCTTTCTGCAAATGAGGAAACCAAGGCCAGAGAGTGAAGTAACTGACCCAGGGTCACAAAGCTGGTTTGTAGCAGAATCAGGTCAAGAACTCAGAGCTCCTGACTCCCCATCGGGTGTCCCTTTCCATGGCATCACACTCCATTTCTATTCTTAAAAATACCTTCACAGCTTCACAGCCCTCAGCAGACCCGGCATGTTTCCTTACTTTACCCTCTTGCCAAGGAGGCCAAATAACTCATTTAGAAAGAGTGAAACTGGGAGCTAAAGCATAAATCCTCTGACTTGTATTCATCTTATCCAGGTAGATGATAACAGACCCAAGCCTCATGAGGGTTCCAAGGCAGAACAGATAAAAGAAGACACTTGTAATCAAGCTCACTTCAAAACTTCCCAGATAAGTGAACATAAACAAATCACCTAATCTCAGAGACCCCCAATTTCTAAATCTGTAAAATGAGGATAATATTGGCACAAGGAGGCAGTTAGGTGGTTCAGAGGCTAGAGCGCTGGGCCTGGAGTTAGCAAGACCTGAGGTCAAATCTAGCCTCAGACACTTACTAGCTGTGTGACCCTGGGCAAGTCATTTTACCCCTAATCTGCCTTAAACCACTGGAGAAAGATATGGCAAACCACTCCAGTATCTTTGCCAAGAAAACCCTATGGACAGTCTGGTCCACAGGGTCATGAAGAGTCAGATACAGCTAAATAACGGAACAACAAACCTCCTCCCAGAGTGGAAGAAGGAAGAGTTCTCTGCACATACTAAAGCAACACAAACCTGAATTATTATTTCCCAGGTCCAGGGAGACACATGGATAATAAAGCTCCTCTATGTTCTCAATAGCCCCTGCATTTTAAGTAAGCCAGCATCTCCACAGACAGCCGAGGTCAGCACTGGGGAAGAGGCTGCAGCCCAACAGGCAGGGCTGGGACGGCCCTCACACTCCTTCCAGCTCCAGGCCTTCTGATCGCCTGCCAGGCTCTGGACAACCAAGTCCTGCTCCTCCGGCATCTTAAGGTTGACAAAGCACTTTCTTGTGTCTAATTATCCCAATTTACCAAACGACTTGCCCAAGGTCACACAGACAAGGAGGGGCCTCGGGAGGGGAGATCTGAACCCACAACTCCACTTCTAGTCACAGTGGCCAAGGCCGGGGTCAGTGTCCAGTCCTGCCCCACACATGGTCCATCTCCCCTGACTGCGGGGTCAGAACCGGAAGGCGCAGCAGGGGTCACCAGGCCTCCCCCCATCTTACAGACTGCAGGAAGCTCTGCTCAAGGTCACAGGGGGGTGAGGGTCAGAGGTCGGGCCTGGCTCCGCGCCCCCGCCCCCCCATCCCTGGGTGCGCGAGGCGCGGCTGCCGCGGGCACCTGGCCTCGGGCGGGGGTCCCGCTGGGGCTGCTCACCGCCCGCCAAGCTCTTCCCCTCTCTGGGCCTCAGTTTCCCCACCTGTAAAGGGGGGCTCTGATGCCAGCTCTGACCCTTAGCTGTGTGACCCCGTACAGTCACTTCCTTCCCCCGGGCCTCAGTTTCCTCCTCCATAAAAAATGAGGAGGCCAGGCCGGGCGACCTCCGAGGTCCTTCCCGGCTCGGACTTTGGAGTCTGGGGCAAGCGGCTGGGGAATGAATGAATGAATGAATGAAGACGGAGGGTGGCGGGCCGTCTCTTCCCCCCCCCCCCCCTCTTTTCCCCCCCCCCCAGGGGGGGGGGGGAAAGGGGGGCGGGGCCGGCCCCCCCCGGGAGCGCCCCCACCCCCCCGCCCCCCCCCCCCCCCGGCCCTGGCCCCCGCCCCCTGACCCTCGGGCCCCGGCGGTTCCCCCCTCGGCTCGCCTCGGCTGAGCTGCACGACGTCCGCGGTCTCGGCCCCGCGCCTACTCCGCCGGCCGCTCAGTCCGTCCGTCCACCCGCTCCGACGCCGGCCGCTCTCTCAGAACCGTGGCTGTCACCTGCCGGGCGGAAGTGAGCCTGCGCGAGGGCACTTCCGGTGGACGCTTGGCGCGGGGCGGGGCGCGCGCTGAGGGGGCGGAGCCAAAGGGGAAGAGGCGGAGAAGGAGGAGGTGGGAGGAGCTGGGGCTCAGAGGGGGCGGAGCCAAAGAGGAGAGGAGGGGGCGGAGGCGGGAGGGGCGGGGCGCCCGGAGGGGGCGCAGCTAATGGGAGAGCCCGAGGAGGAGGGGTCGGAGCCAAGGGGACAGGCGGTGGAGGCGGGAGGGGCGGGGCGTGCATTCTTGGCGTTAACCCTTCTGGTGCCGCCTCCCCGCCCAGGCAGAGCGCCAGGCTTTCGGGTTGGGTGATGTGGGACAAAAAGATTCAGCTTTTGTTGCCCTCCTGGGGCTTGCACTCTACCAAATCACGGGGTCTTAGGTGTAGACCTGGAAGATCCTGACCTTCAACCAATCAGCAAGCGCTTACTACAAGTGCTAAGCGCTGGGCATGGGGAGAAAGGCCAAAGACAGTTCCTGCCCTCGGGTGGGCTTACCGTCCAAGGAGGGAGCCGGCGTGCAAACCTCTGTGTGCGAATAAGATACTGGCCAAATTCTTCTGGGCATGGCGCCAGGGCCAAGGAGGACGGGGAAGCCAGGGGGCACAAAGACCACGATTCAGCAGTTCAGTGGGCAGGGGGCTTCGAGGGCGAAAGACCGCAGTCTAAATCCTGCCTCGGACACTGGCTATGTGGACGCCGATCTCCGAACCTCAGTCTCCACTTCTGTAAAGGAGGGTTGATAGGACCTATCATACCTTCCTCATGGGGCAGCGGATCTTTGTGAACTAGAGGGCTATCTGGGGAGTGGGCGGGGCCCCGAGTTCAAGTCTGACCGCTGACTTGCATTGGCTATGTGACTCTGGGCAAATCATTCAACCTCCCAATGCCCCAGGCAACTACTTAATATTATAGTTACAGAAAGGAGGTACTGATCTACTGAGATGGAGGTTTCCTCTCCAAGAGTTCCTTACACCAGAGATATCACGGGGCTGCACCTCACTCCCTCAGCCCCCCACCACACTGTCCTTCCCACCTAAAAATGAGCTGCTACTTGATCTGGACCCTAAACTGGATAATTGAATTCCCTCCCGCCATTTTATTTTATTTTCTATTCCAAAATCTTTCTCTCTCTATCCTCTCTCTCCAGACACTGAGAAGACAAGAAAAATAAAGCCTATACAAATATATTTATTTACGTATATAGTTATACAAAACAAATTCTCCACATTAGCTTGTCCAAACTTCCCCCCCCCCAAAAAAAAACCCCAGAAAGATGGAAGGAAGAGAAAATATGCCTCAACCTCCCCTGTGAGTCCATTAGCTCCCTATCTGGAGGTGAGTAGCATTTTTTGTCATTAGTCCTTTGGAATTGTCTTGTATCTTTGTTTTGCTGAGAAGACCTAAGTCATTCATAATTGATCAACGTAAGATGTAGCTGTTACTGTATACCATGTTCTCCTGGTTCTGCTCACTTCACTTTATGTCAGTTCATGTAAGTCTTCCCAGGTTTTTCTGCTCATCATTTCTTACAGCACAGTAGTTTTCCATCTCAATCCTATACCACATCTTGTTCAGTCATTCCCCAATTGATAGGCATCCATTTCGTTTGCCTATTCTTTGCCACAGCTGCCATAGTTTTTACTATGTGTAAAAAGGTTTTTTTTTTTCTTTCTTGAAGGAAACTCAAAGAACATTTTGATCTCTTTGGGGTATACATGTAGTAGCAGCATTGCTGGGTTAAAGGGTATGCACAGTTTCATAGCTTTGGGGGTGTGGTTCCAAATTGCTTTCCAGAATGGTTGGACCAATTCATAGCTCAACCTGTCTTCCTACACCCCTTCTAGCATTTTTCATTTACTTTTTTTTTTGTCATCTTAGTTAACTGGATAGGTGTGAGGCAGAAGCTCAGAGTTGTTTTAATTTATATTTCTCTAATTATTAGTGACATAGGTTCTGGTATAGGTAAAGCACCCATGTGTCTTATAATGAGCTCATTGGTATTCACAATAACAACGGAAGGTTGGGATCAAGTCTCTTTTTTACAACTGAGGAAACCAAGGTCCAAAGAGCAGCCCAAGGACATAGAACAAGCCCTGGCAGCCGCCTCACCCCTCCATCTCAGTGTTTTCAGACCCATTCTTGGTCTGACCCTCCTTTTCTCCTTACAAGCTCCACAGAGCAGGAGATCTAAAAATAAGGAGATAATAAGAGGGAAGTGGTGCTAATCCCATCAACTGGTAATTACAGCTTGCAAAGGGGAGAGGAGGAAGGCGAGAGGCGAGTGGTTTCAGTCTCTTTTCTCCCCCAATTGCATTCCTTCCCCCACCCCAACACGGTAGAACTCAGCTCATAATAACAGCCTCCAGCATCTCCCTACCTTAAATATGCATTCCATCCCAAACTCTTGACAACATTGGGCAGCTGCTGTCCAAGCCGAATTTCCAGGGATGATCATGAACCTGATCTAACCTTGGATTCTAGGCAGTGTGCACATGATGACAAGCATAAACCTTTGCTTAAGGGATAAACCCAAAGGGGTTCAGAAAATCACAATTCTAATAATAAGTAGCATTTATTTAATGCTTTAAGGTTTGCACAGTACCTTATAAATGCTAGCTTTTTCTTATGTCATTCATTCATTCGACAACCATTCACTAAGGGTCACTATAGGACTCTATATCACAAAGGACTATATCAGGCATTAGGGAAGATATAGAAAAAGGTAATAGATAACCCCAACTCACTCTGTCCTGAGCCCCCTGCTCTTTCTCTCCACACTTTCTCTCTTAGAGGGCTCATTAGCTCAATTGGTCAATCAATGAACATTTTTTTAAAGGTGCCTACTGTGGTCCAGGTACCATACTTGCTGCTGGGTATGCAAAGTGAAGAATGAGACAGTCCCCAAGGGTTCATCTCTTGGCAGTGGATTCTTAGACTTGATATCCAGAGGTCACCTCTCTCCCGAGCTATAGTTCCCCATTACTGACATCTGTCCCTTTCTTTTTTCTCACTCTTTTACCACCCTAGTTCAGGCCTTCATCCCTTTTCATCTAGAATAATAACCTCTTAATACGTCTCCCTGCCTTCATTCTCTCTCCCTTTCCAATCCACTATTAATACAATCAATGAATTGATCTTTCACATACAGGACCAGAGCTTTAGAGCTAGAAAGTATCTGAGAGGTCACCTACTCCAACTCTCTCATTTTATAGATAAGGAAACTGAGGCCAGAGAAGATAAATGACTGCCCAAAGCAACCCAGGTAGTAGTGCTCTCTTTTTTGTCCCAATTTTCTTTTCTTTTCTTTTTTGGACGGGGGAAGGCAGGGCAATTGGGGTTAAGTGACTTGCCCAAGGTCACTCGGCCAGTAAGTGTTAATTGCCTGAGCCTGGATTTGAACTTAGGTCCTCTAACTCCAGGGCCAGTTCTCTATTCACTATGCCACCTAGCTGCGCCAACCAATTTTCTTTTTTTAAATATGAATTTGACAAACATTAGCAAACATGAACATTTCAAACATACAGAGAACATAAAAAGAGAATTATATATGAAACTGAGGATTTCTATTATATCCACATTATTTCTTTTTTTAAAAGTATGTATTCACTGTTTCTTTCCATCCTTTCTTCTTTCTCTTCTTCCTTCCTTCCCTCTTTCTTTCTTTTCTTCCTTATTTCCTTCTTTCTCTTCTTCCTTCCCTCTTTCTTTCCTTCACTTTCTTCCTTCTCTTTCTTTCTTTCCTTCCTTCTTTCTCTTCTCTATCCCTCTTTTAAAACATCTCTATAATTATAGTCATATTATTTTTTTTAATTTTTTTTAAAGCAATTGGGGTTAAGTAACTTGCCCAAGGTTACACAGCCAGTTATTTCTGGGTGTGGTGCTGAGTATCTGAGCCCGTATTTGATCCCCAGGTCATCCCGACACTGGGGCCAGTGCTCTTACTCGCTGTGCTACCTGGCCGCCCCTATAGTCATATTCTTTAAGCACAGGTCTGACAATGTCTCTTTTCGTTCAAGAAGTTTCAGCTATAACACCTGTTTTCCAAAGTTGTTGGCAAGAACATCTGGCACGGTATTCACAGTACTTTGGAAACCTTTACGCTCTCTATAAATGCTAGCTATTATTATCCCATTCACTACATTGATTTTTCCAAACTTTTTTCTCCCTCCTCAAACTTCCTATGACTCTTCCCTCTACCCTCTCAACTGAGAAAGATTGAGGCCATTCACTGAGAGCTCCCTCTCCTTAGAGGCAACTGGTAGCCCAGTGGGTAGAATACCAAACCTCAAGCCAGGAAGTTCTGAGTTCAGATCTGACCTCATAATAATATAAACCCACTAAATAGTTATGTGACCTTGGGCAAGTCACTTCACCCTGTTTGCCTCAGTTTCCTTATCTGTAAATAATAGCACTTGTCTTGCAGAATTGTGATGCTCAAATGAGATAATACTTTCAAAAACACTTAGCATAATGCCTGGCACGTAGTAGGCTCCATATAAATACTTGTTCCCTTCTCCTTTCCTCTTCCTCTGACATCATCCACATGTCCTATGCTGCTAGTTTCTCCTTCCCTTCTGATGCTTACAATGAGGTGGCCATTCTCCTTGCCAGAGCTAACTCCTCTAGCCAAGCAATCCCATTCCAAGGCTAACCCTTTTATCTGCACAAGCAATCCCATTTCATCTCATCTTCTCCAGTACATTGGTTTTTCTCCCATTCCCATGCTCTCATTTATTTTCAGTCTCTCCCTGTCTCTGGTCTGCTTTCCTCCTGCCTGCAGACATGTCCATTTCTCCTCCATGCACAGACACCTTCATCTGTTCCATCTGTCCATCCCTGATAACCGTTACCCAATATTTCTCCTCTCTTTTGTGGCTAAACTCCTTGAGAAAATAGGTGTCTCCATGCCCTTTCTTCTTATTCCCTTCTTAACTTTACAGTCTTGACTTCTGATCTCCTCATTCACCTGAAATGGCGCTCTCCAAGGTGACCGATGATCTCGGTAGCTCTCTGCAGTCTTTTAACATCGTTTGGCACCTGCTCATTACTGATACACTCCTCTCTTCTGGTCCTCCTACTTGTCTGGCCGCTTCTTTTCTGTCTCATTAGGTGGTTCTTCATCCATAGCATGCCTTCTAACAGTGGGAGTCCCTCTATTTTGGACCATCTCTTCTTCTCCCTCTATACTATTTCACTTGGTGATCTCATCAGCTCCCATGGTTCCAATAATCATCATTATGCAGATGACTCTAAAACCTTGAGTTTTTCTTTTTCAGAAACATCAGATGCTTTACTACTGAGGGTAGAACTACAATGAAAATGATGACAAAGGCTGAGATAATTGTTGTTATTCACTTGTGTCAGATTATTCATGACCCCATTTGGGGTTTTCTTGGCAAAGATGCTGGAGTGGTTTGTCATTTCCTTCTCCAGCTCATTTTACAGATGAGGAAACTGAGGCAAACAGTTAAGTGACAATAATATAATTTTTAATAATAAAATTCAGTTTTTATTTTATTTTCTTCTCTGAATTCTCTCCCTCCTATTCCTCTCTTCCTCATACCCATCTTCTACATTGAAAAAACAAGGAAAACAAAGCCCACTAAAAACATATATAGATAAGCAAAAGAAATCCCCACATTCGCTGTGTCATTCTGCACTCTGAATCTGTTGCCTCTCTATCTGGAGGTAGGCAGCATGTTTTGTCATTAGTCTTCTGGAATTATGGGTAGTCATTGTGTTGATCAGAACTCCCAAAACTTTCAAAGTTACTTGTCTTTACGATATTGCTGTTATTAGATATATTATTCTCCTGGTTCTTCTCATTTCATTTTGCATCAGTTTTTACAAGTCATCCTAGGTTTTTCTGAAACCATCCCTTCGCCATTTCTTATCACACAGTAGAATTACATTACATTCATACATCACAATTTGTTCAGCCATTCTCTAAATGTTGGGCACCTTGCCCTCAGTTTCCAAGACTTTACCACTATAAAAAGACCTGCTATAAATATTTTTGTACTTATGGGTCCCTTCCTTCTTTCTTTGACCTCCTTGGAGTATAGACTTAATAGTGGAATCATTGGGTCAAAGGGCATTCACAGTTTAATAGCTTTTTGGGCGTAGTTCCAAATTGTTCTCCAGAATGGCTAGACAAGTTCAGAGCTCTACCAACAGTGCATTAGTGTATCTGTTTTCCCACATCCCCTCCAGTATTTCTCATTTTCCTTTTTTATTTTCGTCAATCTGTTGAGTATCAGATGGAACCTCAAAGTTATTTTAATTTTTATTTCTCCAATTATTAGTGATTTAGAGCAGTCTTTCATATTGCTATTTATTTCTTAGATTTCTTCCTCTGAAATCTGCCTGTTCATATCCTTTGTCCATTTATCAACTAGGGAATGGCTCTTTCTCTTATAAATTTGACTCATTCTTTATATGTCTTAGAAATGAGACCTTTATTAGAAAAACTTGCTGTGAAGATTTTTTCCCCAGTTTACTGCTTTTCTTCTAATTTTAGCTCTATGAGTTTTGTTTGCATACAATCTTTTTTATTTTATGTCATCAAAATGATCCATTTTGCCTTCTGTGAGCCTCTATCTCTCCTGTTTGGTCATGAACTCTTCCTGTATTCATAGTTCTGACAGTTCTTTTCTTTTCTCTTTTTCTTTTTGGAGGGCAATTGTGGTTAAGCGACTTGCCCAAGGTCACACAGCTAGTTTTTGTGTTAAGAGTCTGAGGCCAGATTTGAGCTCAGGTCCTACTGACTCCAGGGCTGGTACTCTATTCACTGTGCCACCTAGCTGCCCCACTGACAGGTAATTTCTTCCATGCTTTGCTAATTCAATTATGATGTCACCCATTTTATCTAAATCATGTACCCATCTGGGGCTTATCTTGGAATATATTGTGGGATGTCGGTCTATACCTAGTTTCCTTTCCAAGCTTCTTACATATCCCTTTTACAAATTCTATATTTAAGCCATCCTGGGCTATTTACATTCTATCTCATCTCCCTGCCTTTACACTGTATGTCTCCTATGCCTGGAATTCTTCCCCCCTCCTATTCCCCTCATTTGTGTCTCTATGTTTACCTGACTGTCTTCAAGACCCAGCTCAAATCCCACCTCCTGAAGGCCTTGCCTGGTCCTCTTGCTCCCAGACATGCAAAGAGATATGTACAATGGTGAAAAGGATAGGCTTTGGCACCAAATTGGATTGGGGGAAAAGAGATAGTGAGGAGTCTAGGATGGCCCATAGGTTGTGAGCCTGAAGGATAGGAGAATGATGGTACCCTCGACAATAATAGGGAAGGCGATGGGCGGAGGGTTTAGGAGGAAAGATAATGAATTTTATTTTGAACATTTTGAGTTTAAGATGTCTACTGAATATCCAATGTGAGATGTCTGAAAGGCATGATTGGAGGTCAACAGAGAGACTGGGATAGGATATGGAGATCTGAGAAGCATCTGCATAGAAATGGAAATTAAATCCATGGGAGCTGATGAAATCAGCAAGACAAGTAATAGAGGAGAAGAGAAGAGGGTCCAGGACTGAGCCCTGAGGGACACTTGCAGTCAGAGGGCATGATCACCCAATTTCCTCTTTGCCTGTGCTTATTTCTTCAATTGCTTTCTCTAGTATTATTGCTGTCACTAGCGTTTCTAGGGCTACATCGAACAGTAATGGTGATAATGGACATCCTTGCTTCACCCTGGATCTTATCGGAAACTCTTCTAGCCCAACCCTATTACAGATAATGCTGGCTCTTGGGTTTAGATAGAGAGTTATCATTTTAAGAAAAACTCCATTTATACTTTCTAATGTTTTTAACAAGAATGGAATTATATCCTGTCAAAAGACCTTTTTCATCTATTGATACGATCATAGGGAGTTTTTTTTTCCTTGTCATTGTTATTAACATGGTCAGTTATGTTTATAGTTTTCCTGACACTGAACCAACCTTGCCTGCATCTCTAGTATAAATCCAACTTGGTCATAATGTATAATCGTTATGCTTTGTTGCTATAGTCTTCTTTTATTTACATTTTTTGCATAAATATTCATTAGAGATATTAGTCTATAGTTTTCTTTTTCTGTTTCAACTTTCCCTGGTTTAGATATCAAGGCCATATTTGTGTTATAGAAAAATTTTGGTAGGAGTCCTCTTCCTATTTTTTTTTTTTAAGCAATCGGGGTTAAGTAACTTGCTCAAGGTTACATGGCCAGTTATTTCTGGGTGTGGTGCTGAGTATCTGAGCTGGATTTGATCCAGGTCATCCCGACACTGGAGCCGGTGCTCTTACTCGCTGAGCCACCTGGCCGCCCCTCCTATTTTTTTTTAATTGCATAATATTAGAATTAATTGTTCTTTAAATGTTTAGTAGAATTTACTTGTAAATCCACTTGGTCCTGATACTTTTTTTTTTAATTTGGGAGTTCATTTATGACTTCTTCAATTTCTTTTTTTAGGATAGAGTTATTTAAACAGTTTATTATATATTCTGTTAATCTAGGCAACTTGTATTTTTGTAAATGTTCATACATTTTATTTAGATTGTCAATTTTATTGGCATGTAATTGGGTGGAATAGCTCGTAATAATTTCTTTCATTTCTTCATTGTTTGTAAATTCACTTTTTTTTCATTTCTGATATTGGCAATTTGGCTTCTTTCTTTCTTTAAAAAAAATAAGTTGGGGAGGGCTAGGTGGTGCAGTGAATAGAGCACTGGCCCTGGAGTCAGGAGGACCTGAGTTCAAATATGACCTTAGACACTCAACACAAAAAACTAGCTGTGTGACCTCAGGCAAGTCACTTAACCCCAATTGCCCTACCTTCCCCACTCCAAAAAGCGCAAAAAAAAAAAGTTAGCTAGTAGCTTGTCTATTTTATTATTTATTTGTTTGTTTAAACAAATAACCCTCTGTTTTGATTATCAGGATTTCTATTTTGGTGCTTAATTGGAGATTTTTAATTTTTGTAGTTGCCCAATTCATTAATCTGCTCATTCTCTCTTTTACTGATGAAAGTATTTAGAGATATAAATTTTCCCCTAAATACTGATTTAACTATGTTCCCCCAAATTTTGGTACATTGACTCGTCATTATTTTAGTGAAATTATTCGTTATTTTTATTTGTTCTTTGACCCACTCATTCTTTAGGATTAAGTTATTTAGTCTATGTTTAATTTTTCATCTTTTGACTTCTTAATTGCATTATGATTAATAAAATACAGATCTAATACTTCTGCTTTTCTCTATTTTGGGGGAGGTATTAAGACCTCTTTTAATATTCATTTTTAAAATTTTGAGTTCCAAATTCTCTCCCTCTCTTCAACTACTCCCCTACCCATTGAGAAGGCAAGCAACCATGATACTATTACAATGCAAAGTCATGCAAAGCATATTTTCATATTAATCATGTTTTCTGCATTTGTTTGTGAGGTCTGTATGGTCAGTTTTTGAGACTATGCCATAGTATTTCTTGTTTGGTCAGTCAGTCATGTCCAACTCTTGGTGATCCCATGGACCATAGCATACCAGGTCCTTCTGTCCTTCACTGTCTCTCAAAGTCTGTCCACATTCATGTTAATTGCCATTTCATTCTCTGCGTCACTTTTCCTTTTGCTTTCAACCTTTCCCAGCATCAGGGTCTTTTACGGGTGAATCCCATCCTCCCATTATCTCATTATATGGCCAAAGTATTTACTCTTTGCCTTCAGTATTTAGTCTTCCAGTGAATAGCCTGAACTAATTTCTTTAATTATTGACTGATCTGATCTCCTTAATCTCCAAGAAACTCTCAAAAGTCTTCTCCAGTACCACAGTTTGAAAGCATCAATTCTCCAGTGCTCAGCTTTCCTTACAATCCAACTTTCACAACCACAGCTTGGACTGTATAGACCTTTGTTGGCAAGGTGATGTCTCTGCTTTTCAGTCTGCTGTCCAGATTCACCATAGCTTTCCTTCCAAGGGGCAAACATCTTTTAATTTCATGGTTCCAGTCACCATCTGCAGTGATCTTTGAGCCCAAAAATATAAAATCTGACCCTGCTTTCTTTCTTCTCTCTCTATTTGCCAGGAAGTGATGGGGCCAGTTGCCAAGATCTTAGTCTTTTGATAGTAAGCTTTTACACTTCCCTCTTTCACCCTCATCAAGAGGCTTCTTAATTCTTCACTTTCTTCCATCAGAGTGGTATCATCTGTATATCTGAGATTGTTAATATTTCTCCCAGCAACCTTCATTCTAGCTTTTGATTCATCCAGCCTGGCATTTCACATGATATACTCTCCACATAAGTTAAATAAATAATGTGACAATATACAGCCTTGTCATGCTCCTTTGCCCATCTTAAATCAATCAGTTCTTCCGTGTTTAGTTTTAACTGTTGCCTCTTGGCCTATGTACAGTTTCCTCAGGAGACAAACCAGATGATCTGGTCCTCCCATCTCTTTGAGGCCTTGCCTCTTCAAAAACCAGCCTGTCTTCTGGTATTTCTCAAAGAGGCAAAGGAACTAGAGACCAAATTATCAACATTCACTTCATTATTGGAGAAAGCATGGGAGTTCTAGAAAAACATCTATTTCTGCTTCATTAACTGCACTAAAGCCTGGACTATGGATCACAACAAAGCTATATGTTGTCACCTTGTTTCTTTTTTTGCTTTTTAAAATTTTAAATAAAATTTTTTCCTAATTACATGTAAAAATGTATTTTTTAAACATTCATTGGTTTGGTTTTTTTAAGTTTTGAGTTCCAAATTCTATCCCTTCCTCCCTCTCTGAGATGGGAAGAAATCTGATATATCACCTTAGTTATTTAATTTATATGCAGATTATATCATGCAAAATGCCAGGCTGGAGGAATCAAAAGCCCGAATTAAGGTTGCCAGGAGAAATATCAACAGGCTCAGGTGTGTAGACAACACTACTCTGATAGCAGAAAGTGAAGAAGAATTAAGAAGCCTCTTGATGAGGGTGGAAGAGGAGAGTGGGTTGAAGCTTAACATAAAAAAAACCAAAGTTCATGGCATCTGGTCCCATCACTGTTGGTGTCCAGTCATTTTTAGTCATATCTGACTCTTTCTGACCCCATTTAGAGTTTTCTTGGCAAATATACTGGCGAGGTTTGCCATTGCCTTCTCCAGCTCATTTTTCAGATGAGGAAACTGAAGCAAGGGGGGGGGGCGTAAATTACTTGCCCAAGAGCACACAGCTAGTAAATATCTGAGGCCAGATTTGAACTTAGGAGTCTTCCTGACTCCAGGCCCAACATTTTGTCTCCTGTGCCTGCAAAGAGAGGGAGAAGAAATGGAAGCAGCGTCAGATCTTATAGTCTTGGCTTCAAAGATCACAGCAGATAATGACTGCAGCCACAAAATTAAAAGATGCTCCCTGGAAGGAGAGGTCTGACAAATCTGGACCGCAGACTAAAAAGCTGAGACATCACCTTGCCGACAAAGGTCCTGTAGTCAAAGCTATGGTTTTTCCAATAATAATTCAATTATGGGTCTAGTCCAAATTCTGTCTTGTGAGAAAACTTGAATAAAGTACAAATTGGGAGAAAACTATATTGCATTATTTGAACCTATCTCTACATGACTAGAAAACTGGACCGTCTTTGCTTAATGCTTGGAGATCCCTAACTAAGGACCTGGCTTATGCTGACCAGAAGGTCAGATCCGAAGATAGATACATGGAGTTTTCTCACAATTGTACATCTCAAGCAATCCATAAGTTTTATCTGAAAACTGGCCCCATACTGATCAATCCATGTTCCTTTGATTGTTTAGGGGGGGAGTGGGACACCTTCTTCTCTGATTTCATGGGGTTCTGCCTTGGGGGGAGTGGGATACCTCCTTCTCTGATTTCAGGGGGTTCTGCCTTGTGAGGAGAGGGACACCTCCTTCTCTGATTTCAGGGGTTTGCTTTCCCCCTCCCAACTTGGAAAGTCCCTAATCTTTCCTCTAATTAGAGATCAGATTACCTAATGTTGTATTGTTTCCTTTTTTGATGTATAAAATTCTATATTCCCCCCCCCCATTCAGGATCCAGGATTAAACTGAGGAGGTCTGGTCCTGGTTTCTTGGGCACCTGGAATGCCTTGCTTAATTAATAACTGAATGTAATTGGAAGGTTGAACCTTTATTTCCTCAGTCATTTCATCTTTCACTCGCTACATGGGGAAAATGTATTCAAGCCTAAAAACCATGTATAGCAAAGGCATCGCACACAATGTGGTTGGATGGAAGTCCTTTGGTCCCTCCATGGAGGCCTCATAACATTCTCCTTAGGTGCAGCTCTCTGTTGGGCTCCAAAGGTCAGGGCCCTTGAAGATTCCTGAAGCTTCTTAGGGTGTGTACTTGTGTGTACTTACTTCTTAAGCCTCTTCTTAGGGTGTGTACTTGTCCTGGGTTCTAGCAGGACATGCTGCCTTCAACCTTGGCTCTTCTGGACACACTGGTACCAGCAACGATGGAGGGCTGAAATCTGCCACCTTTTCTGAGCTCACAAGGTTGTCTTCTGGTCACAGGGAGAAATACAGAGACTTTCTCCTCCTCCTCCTCAGTGATTTCCTCCCAAGAGCATGGGCAGAGCTGCCCCACCGTGAAGCTGGCCTGCTATTGGAATACTGGATTCTAAACTGGCTTATTTTATCCAAGCCCCAAAGGGAATGATGAAAGAGGGGAAGGGCTGGTCTATGGGTTGAATGCTACAAAATCCATCATTTAGTGTTACCAAACCCCCAGGGCCCTGCTTGAAAAATAAATATATTCTCCATAACTTAAAGGCAGTTTGATAAGAGGGGGAATCTTGGGAGGAGCCAGAAACAAACTAACAAAAAAAAAACATTTAGATAAAAATGTGCAAACCCTTCTAAGGCTGCATCCCAAAGAGATCATACAAATGGGAAAAGGACCCACATGTACAAAAATATTTCCAGCAACTCTTTTTGTGGTGGCAAAGTGCTGCAAAAGGAGGGGATGCCCATCAATTGGGGAATGGCTGAACAAGTCGTGGTTTATGAATGTAATGGAATACTATTGTTCTATAACAAATGATAAGCAGGTGGACTTCAGAAAAACCTGGAAAGATTTATATGAACTGATGCTGAGTGAGGGGAGCAGAATCAGGAAAACAGTTACAGCCACATTGTGCAATGATTTTGATAGACTTGGCTCTTCTCAACAATGCAAGGTTCTAAGACAGCTCCAAAGGACGCATGATGGAAAACGCCATCCACATCCAGAGAAAGAACTACAGAGTTTGAATACAGCATGGCAGACTATTTCCTTTCTCTCTTTTGTTTTGTTTTACTTCCTCTTTCTCATGGTTCATTCCATTGGTTCTAATTCTTCTTTGCAACATGACTAATGTGAAAATATGTTTAATGTGAATGTAGATGGAGAGCCTATATTGGATTACATGTTGTCTTGGGGAGGGGGAGAAAATTTGCAACTCAAAACTTGTGGAACTAAATGTTATAAATTAAAAACAAACAAACAAACAAACAAATAAGCTGGGTAGAGATCTGGGGATTTGGGCAACTCTGTAATTTTTAAAGGAAATTTTGGTCCACAGGCAGATAAGAAAGTCCTACATAATTTGTCTTTGAACTCTTGGTGGGACCCCTGATTTGCTGACCACTTCATTGTTTGGTCATCTCAGGGAAGAAGTGGGTATGGGAAGGGGGTCTAGGCAAACCTCCACTATCCTCAGATCCTTCTACCCCACTGGACAGGCAGTCTGCTGCAGGGTCCATAAAGGAGATAAAGGTGGGGTGACATACTTGGAGACATGAAGATCTGAGTTAGGGGCGGCCAGGTGGCTCAGTGAGTAAGAGCACCAGCCCCAGAGTCAGGTTGACCTGGGATTGAATCCGGGCTCTGATACTTAGCACCACACCCAGAAAATAACTGTCCGTGTAATCTTGAGCAAGTTACTTAACCCCAATTGCTTAAAAAAAAAAGATGCTGAGTTCAAACCCAGCCTCAGATGATAACTGTGACCTTGGGTAAGTCATTCATCTCTGTCTGCCTCAGTTTCCTCAACTGTAGAACAGGGATAATAACACCACCTACTTCCCAGGATTGCTGTGAGTCTCAAATGAGATTACATTAATAAGGTGCTTAGCACAGTGGTTTAAGCGTTAATAAATTTTTCCTCCCTCCCTTCTTTCCTCCCTCTCTCCCTCCCTTCCTTCTTCCCTTTCTTCCTCCCTCCATCCTTCCTTCTTTCCTTCTTTCCTCCTTCCTTCCTTCCTTCCTTCCTTCCTTCCTTCCTTCCTTCCTTCCTTCCTTCCTTCCTTCCTTCCACCTTCCATACAGTCCTGGTTGAGGGCTTCAGCCAGCAGGCCTGGTCTGATGGACAGTGGGAGCTGAAGACTCCTAGAAGGGAAGGTGCAGGCACTGCTGAGGGGCTGGGTGCACTCAGTTCCCTGGGGCAATGATGCTTTTCCATTGAGGAGTTAGTCCTCCTGAAGACTGGACTCCTTCCTGAGGTGGGGGACGGCCTGCACCAGCAGCAGATGACAGGGCTGCTACTCCATCAGCTCCCTGAACAGCTTTGGAGGAGGGGCTTGCAGAGCACAGTTGGATTAGAGAGAAGAGGTCCTGGCTTGGGGCCCCAAGGTTGACATGACTGCAGGTGCAAGGGTGGACATTTGCACGGCAACCTGAGGTTTCTGTGTGGGCTCATGTCGCCCTCTAGTGGCCACAGCCTGGAGCACATGGAACATACTATAAACAGGACCCCATTCAGTTTAACCTCATTACATCACAGCTGAAACCAGGACCCTGAGCTGACCGTGTAGCCAATATTCCAGGCAGTGGAGTATCTGGCGGCCTGGGAAACCCTGGTTGCTTGGAGACATGAACTACTGCTGCCTTCATAGCTGCTTCTGGTCCCACCTTCCAAAGTCTCAGAGAACGTCTGAGCTACCGGTAGAAGGATCTCAGAGCACTGAAGATAGAGAATCCAGGCCTGAAGACCCCTCAGAGAGCGTCAAGCCCCAGGCCATGGCAGCCTCGGTCTAGGGCTGGGAGAGACCTCAGAGAACGTCAA
>NW_027187465.1:3070109-3128653 GCF_028583685.1 Petaurus breviceps papuanus | reverse complement strand
GGAAGAGACCTCAGAGAACGTCAAGCCCCAGGCCATGGCAGCCTCGGTCTAGGACTGGAAGAGACCTCAGAGAACGTCAAGCCCCAGGTCATGGCAGCCTCGGTCTAGGACTGGAAGAGACCTCAGAGAACGTCAAGCCCCAGGTCATGGCAGCCTCGGTCTAGGACTGGAAGAGACCTCAGAGAACGTCAAGCCCCAGGCCATGGCAGCCTCGGAATAGGACTGGAAGAGACCTCAGAGAAAGTCAAGCACCAGGTCATGGCAGCCTCGGTCTAGGACTGGGAGAGACCTCAGAGGCTTTGGCTCACACCTGAAAGGGTCCTCTCTCATCACCTACCTGACAAATGGCTGTCTGATCTCTGCCTGAAGATCCGGGGATGGGGAGGCCCCCAACTCCTGAGGCAGCTCACTCCACTCTCCAGCCCAAGGCAGCCTCTACCACATGCATGTGCTGCTCCTGGTTCTGCCCCTGGGGCCAAGCTGAACAAAGCTCATCCAGACTGATGCCGCTGGGCATTTTTGTTGTTTTTGTTACTAAGTCATTTCCAGTCATGTCTGACTCTTTGTGACCCCCCTTTTTAGGGGTCTTCTTGGCAAAGCTACTGGAGTGGCTTGCCATCTCCTCATATTACAGATGAGGAAACCGAGGCAAAGCAGGTGAAGTGACTTGCCTAGGGTCACACAGTAAGTGTTTGAGGCTGCATTGGAACTCAGGTCCTCCTGACTCCAGAGCTAGTGCTCTATCTTACCGTGCTATCTAGCTGCCCCAGTTTACATTCTCTTTTTTGGCTGTTGCATCACACAGTATATTAAGCTGGAGGGCCATTAACACCCATAGATCTTTTTCAGAACAACTTCTGTCTATCCATGCCTCCCCCATCTTATCCTTGTGGAGCTGACTTTTTGTATTCAAGGGAAACACTTGAGATTTATCCCAACTGAATTCTACCTGATTAGATTCAGCCCAATATTTTAGCCTATCTTTTTAGGTGCTGACTGTCATCCCAAGAATTATCTATTCCTCCCAGCTTGATGTCATCTGAAGACATTATCTAAGTCACTGATAAAAATGTTAAACACCAAAAGGCCAAGCGCAGATCCCTGGGGCACTCCACCTGGAGATCTTCTGCCATGATGGCACTGAACCATTAACAATCCCTCTTTGAGTCCAGGCATCTGACCAGTTCTGAATCCCTTCCATTATATTATTGCTGAATCCCCACAGGAATTCTATGAGGTACTTTCTCAAACCCCTTGGTAAAATCTAGGTAGACTATACCCACAACATTTCCCTCTTCTATACATGTCTCACTTTACCAAAGTTTAGTAAACCTGTTGTAGCAGCAAGTACCTAGCATACCCAGGATGGCTGCTAGCACAGATTCTTTGATCTGCTTTTCTAAAGAAAAACAACTCCAAAATGGTTAACAATCTCACTTTAATCAAACATATATGTCATTCACTTAGATCAGGGAAAAATGTCAGCACCCTGAACTTCAGAGAAAATACAAACAGAAATTATAAGCAGACAAAAAATACAGACAGAGAAAATAACACAGGTCAATAGACCAACAGACAGGGCTTCTAGCTGTCTGACCTTTGAGCACATACATAGTCACCAGAGAGAGAAGCACCAATATCTGGATTTTCAAAGCTAGGGGACTCAGTGGCTACCCAGAGTCTCATCGGGCCAAATCACACAACTCTTCCTATAAGTGAACCCCAAAACAAAACCTAACCTCTATATACACTATAATATATATAATATATACTATATGATATATAATATTGTATATAATATATAATACTATATAATATATATAATACATACATATATATCCCCTTCTATATATATAGGGTCAGAGGACATCACAACCTTCATGACCCACTGCCTAATTACAAAATAGCCAAAGGTGTGGGTCTTCCTGAAAAACAAGCTTCCCCAGGGGGCAGCAAGGTGGTGCAGTGAATAGAGCACCAGCCCTGGAGTCAGGAGGACCTGAGTTCAAATCCGGCCCCAGACACTTGACACAATTACTAGCTGTGTGACTTTGGGCAAATCACTTAACCCCGATTGCCCTCCAAAAAGCAAAAAAAAATTAAAAAATTAAAACAAGCCTCCCCTAAGTAAGCTTCTCTTGTTGGGCTCCAAGTGAGGCCCATTAAGGGGCAGGAAGATCTTAAAATTTCCTTACTATTACACCTGTCAGAAAAATGCATTGAGCAAGTCATTCCCTAAATGATATATGGTCAAAGAATATGAACTGGCAGTTTTCAGAGGAAGAAATTAAAGCTATCTATAGTCATATGAAGAAATGCTCTAAATCACTATTGATTAGAGAGATGCAAATCAAAACAACTCTCAGGTACCATATTAGATTGACTAACATGTCAAAACAGAAAAATGATAAATGTTGGAGAGGATGTGGGAATGTTGGAACACTAATTCATTGTTGGTAAAGCTCTGAGCTGATCCAACCAATCTGCACAGCAATTTGGAACTACACCCAAAGGACCATAAAATGTGCCTACCCTTTGACCCAGCAATACTTCTAGGGCTATATCCCAAAGAGATCACAAAAATGGGAAAAGGACCCACATGTACGAAAATATTTATAGCGGCTCTTTTTGTGGTGGCCAAGAACTGGAAATCAAGGGGATGCCCATCAATTAGGGAATGGTTAAACAAGTTGTGGTATATGAATGTATTGGAATACTATTACAATGAATATATTGTACAAGAAATGATGAACAGGTGGACTTCAGAGAAACCTGGAAAGACTTATATGTATTGATGCTGAGTGAGGGGAGCAGAACCAGGAGAGCATTATACACAGTAACAGCCGCAGTCTGCCAGGACTGACTTTGATAGATTTAGTACTTCTCAGCAATGAAATTCCAAAGAACACATGATGGAAAATACCAGTCAGAAAGAACTATGAAGTAGGAATGCAGAATGAAACAGATTGGTTTTTTTTGTTTTGTCTTTCTCATGGTTTTTCCCATTCATTATAATTCTTCTGTGCAACATGATTAATGTGAAAATGTGTTTAATAGGCATGTATGTGTAGAGCCCATATTAAATTTCATGCTGTCTTGGGGAACAAGGGAGGAGGGAGGGGGAGAAAATTTAAAATTTAAAGAAGTGATTGTTGAAAACTAAAAATAAATAATTTATTTTTTTTTTAAAAGGCATTGAGGTAAGACTGGCTTGACTGCTCTCAATGAAGCCATTGTGATTACTGCTTCCCTTTCTAGATTTCACCAACCATCTCTTTAATGTTCCTTCACAGTTTTCTGTGGAATCAAAATCAAATTTACTGGTCTAGAGTTTGCAGGATCTGTTTTCTTCCTTGTTTAAACAAGCGGAACATTTGACCTCCTTCGATCTTGTGATACCTCTTCCATTTTCAATGATCTGTCCGAGAGCGGTCCAACCATCACTTCTGACAATTCTTTCAGGATTCATATGACTTGGATTCATCAAGGACAGCTTCTTGCTCTCTTCCTACTTCATTTCTTCTCTTGGGTATCAACTTCTGGTGAGTCATTTTTGTTTTATGCCCAATGTAAATGCCATTCAGGGCAGCTAGGTGGTGCAATAGATAGAGTCCTTGGCCTGAAGTCAGGAAGACTCATCTTTCTGAGTTCAAATCTGACCTCAGACCTTTACTAGCTTTGTAGCTAGTCATTTCACCTTCTTTGTCCCAGTTTCCTCACTTGTAAAACAAGCTAGAGAAGGAAATGGCAAACCATTCCAATATCTTTATCAAAAAAGCTCCAAATGGGGTCACAAAGAGTCAGACATGACTGAAACAACACAACAATATTGCAGTGTCTCTCCCATTCTCCATGAAAAAAAAGGCTAGGGAGTGGGAATTATCATGGGAATAGCCAAGACAGAGAAAATTCCCAACCATGCCATTCGATCTTTTTAGTTTGCTCAAGCACGGGCCAAGTGGGTCTACATTTCAAAGCCAGTTGATGGAAGCCAAGGGTGAACAAGATCACAGGGCAAATAAGCCGTGGATCAGGTGCCACCATCCAGCTTGCAACAACTGATTCTTCTGAGTTATTGAGATCGTGGAAGAAGGAGTAGGAGAATAGCCATCCTGTGTTACTAATTCCTCTATCCATCTTCATGAGGGCTACAGTCTCAGCAGTCAATAAGAGGAAGTTTACTCAGAATATTCAACTAAGGTACAGTAACATTTCACTAAGAATGGATATTCCATTTCCACATGGAATCTGTCTGGTCAGGATGGCAGGGTATAGTTACTCAAGTGGTCTTGTGGCATCCAACAAGATTGAAGAGTACATGCTTTACACAGATGGCCCTTTTCTATGATCATAAACAAATGAGAAGAGTGAGGAAGAAATTGTCTTTTGAATCTATGGAAAGGGGAAGTTCATTATTTGGTTCATGACTAAGTAAGGCATGATGAGGATTGAAGAAGACAAAACAGAATTTTTATTGCATGCAATTAAAAAGTTTTTGTACAATCAAAATCAGTGCAGCAAAATTAGAAGGAAAAGAGGAAACTGGGAAAAATCTTTTGAGCAATATCAAGATATATAACTGATACAAATGTATAAGAATAGGCATCATTCCTCAACAGTTAAATGGTGAAAAAACATGAACAATTTTCAAAGGAATAAATTCAAATTATTAATATGAAAAAATGTTCCAAATCACTAATAATTAGAGAAATGCAAATTAAAGCAATTCTGAGGTTACAACTCACATCCATCAAACTGGCAAATGGTTGTGATTAAACTGATCATTAACAAATTGGTTATAATTAAATCTGGAATGATAAAACTGGAAAATTACAAATGGAGGTGCTGTGGGATAAGAGATATATTAATGTGCAGTTATGAATTGGTATATTCTGGAAAGCATTTTGGAACTATGACCCAAAAGTCACTCAACTATAACCCAATGATATCACTACTAGGCCTATACCCCAAAGAAATTTTAAAAAGAGGAAAAAGACCCATATATATATTTAGACCAGCTCTTTTTGTAGTGTTAAAGAATCGATAATTTACAGGGTATCAATTAGGGAATGATTAAATGAATTATAATGTATGCAAGTAATGGAATACTATTGTACCATAAGGAATGACAAAAGGGACATTTTCAGAAAAATCTGGGAAGACTTGAATGAACTGATGTAAAGTCAGCAAAATCCATTGCCTAACTACCTACACTACTTATACCTAAGCTATAATTAGAGGCTTTCCTAGAATAAAATGTGAGGTGGGAACATAACATGTCCAAGCTATGATCAAGTCATGAATATTTTCTGTCAATGAGTCCAAGGCTGGATAGCCATTTGTTGTGTCTGCCACAGAGGGGATTCTTATTGAAGAATTGACTGTGCTACATGAGTCTTTCCCGCAGAAGATTCTGTGACTTTGGTATTTCTGTTGAAGGGGATAGAGATGAGAATAGGAAGGGAGTACAGTACACATTCCCTTTGGGGACAGCATTGGGCTTCTCTGCAATACATTCCCCATACAGCAGCCCCTTAGAATCCAAAATAGCCAAACTGTTAGAGCCAGCAATTAACCTCCTAATTGGGGTCCCTACCTCTGATTTGTTCATTCTAACAATTGGTTCCATGCTCCTTGCTGAGTTAATCTGCCTAATGCAGGGGTGGGGAAACCTGCAGCCTTGAGGCCATATGTGGCCCTCTCGGTCCTCAATTGTGGCCCTTTGACTGAATCCAGACTTCACAGAACACATCCTCTGAATAAAATAATTTGTTCTATAAAACCTGAAGACTTGAATGAAAGAAAAAAAGAAAGTAAAATAGTATATTTCAGTCTGTATTCAGACAATATTAGTTCTTTCTCTAGAGGTGGATCACATGCTTCATCATGAATACTGTGGAATTACCTTGAATCATAGTATTGCTAAAAATAACTAATTCATTTACAATTCTTCATTGTACAATATTGATGTTACTGTGTACAACATTCTTCTGGTTCTGCTCACTTAAGTTTGCATCAGTTCATGTAAGTCTTCTCAGGTTTTTCTGAAATCATCCTGCTTGTTATTTCTTATAGCACAATGACGTTACATCACAATCATATACCATAGCTCATCCAGTCATTCTCCAATTGATAGGCATCCCCTGGATTTCCAATTCTTAGCCACCACAAAAAGAGCTGCTATAAATTAATTAGTCCCTTCTTTATATTTACTCTTCTCTGTTCTAACTTGTCAAGATTTGGCATTAGGTTCAAGAATCTTTTTAACATCTTTATCCAATTTTATTTATATTTTTTTCAATTTTCAATTAATTTATTTTTAGTTTTCAACATTCAGTCCCACAAGCTTTTGAGTTTTAAATTTTCTCCGCCTCTCTCCCCTCCCCCTCCCCAAGATGGCATGTAATCTGGTATAGGTTCTATGTATACATTCATATTAAACATTTTTATCCAGTTTTACTTAGCCTGCTGATAACCATCTTACTTGGGTAAATGCCCACATGGACAGTTGTGAAATTAGCTTTTTCACATGTTGAGTATACTTAGGGTAGGTAGCATATTTCTTTCTGCAAACCCAGACTACCTTGCCAATCTGTTGACCTTTCTAGTATCCATGAATCACCTGGACCTCATTATACTTCTGTATGGGCGTGAAGTGGACATTGTATTTTTGTCTTGACTTCTTGGAAAGCAGGGTGGACATGATCTTCCATCCAATGGGGAGGGTGCATTGAAATGTCTCTTGTAGTTCTTGCTTAGATTAGAGATTATGAAGAGATTGGGCTCCATTTTGACCACCACTGGCAATGGAGCCCCAGGTCAGGCAAAACTTTGGAAGCAGAAGAAGCCATGATGGGCAAGAGTAACCTGGAGACTCTCTTCCTCCTCTTGAGGAGGCAGACTGGAAAACAAACACTCACCAGAATCACATCTTAAGAGCCAGGAAAAACCTACAGCCATGTCAACCCCATGTCTGCTCAGGGATGGTCCAGCCACATCAGGTCTCTGTGCAGTCCTACAGAAGGCAGAGGTTAAAAGAGCTTTGGGGTAACCCCTTCCATACAATCATTGCCTAATTTGGGCAGCTTGCTTTTTCTTCAGCTTGCTTTATGGGAAGAACCTGAGAATCTTGTGCCTGATTATTTTAGGAATGGTAGGAAGAGGGCTGGGAATCATGGAGAAGTGGGTATAGAGAGCAGAAGGGAAAGAGAAATAATTCATATGCCTTGCCATAGGAAAATAGGTTTGCTAATTGTAGCAAATGACTTTCATGTCTGCTGAGGTTGTGATATTATCATCCTTTGGTCTGAACTCACTGAAGTACAAGCCAGAAGCAAGAAAAAGGAAGGAGAGAAGTCATCAGCTGGTCAGAACCTCTCCTTAGGGCATGAATCCTCTGAACAAGCCCCAACAAGTAATGATCCACAGCTGTCACCTGAAGCCTCTCCTGTGACTCACTGCCTCCCAAACCCCATTTCTGGGCTGCTCTAATTAGCAGGATGTTCTTGCTATGACACAAAATCTCCCTCCCTCTCATTTCCATCCATCGACTCTAAGTTCTGTCCTCTGGGGTCAAGCACAGTGTCTAATTGACCTGCCACATAACAAGCCTGTCAAATTATGAAGGCATTGAATTTTATTTAAGACAGCAATTATGTCTGCCCTTAGTTCTTCCTCAGGCAAATATACTGGGTGTTTTTTCCATTCATCTTCATGTGACTGGGTTTCTAGAAGCACCAGAATTCTGATGAGCTCACATTTCCACATCTATGAGGGGGAGAGGCTTTCTACACCACCACTCCCTAGCTCAGTTAACATGATAAGTGTGAAAAAACATGCTGAAGTTTTTGATGTGTAAACAATGGGGTCTATATCCTGTTATTTCTTTATAAAGTGTGGACCTTTCTGATTGGGTCAAGAAAGCAACAGTCGATTGGCTAACCAAACAAATTAACCACACGTCTGAGGTTCTGACTTGTTCTTTGTCCTTCATTTTCGAAGACATTAGCAAGGTGATGTCATGATTTGCAAGTGAAGACAGGTCAGCAGTTAGCCTGTCAAACACTGGGCCAAGTCTGGTCATGGAAGAGCTTCAGTTTGAAGGGTTCCATTGGGAGCGTTGGCTCCAAGTCACTGAGAATCGCCCTTAGTGATGGCGATGAGGATATCACAGAGTTTTCTTTCCTCTTTTCCTCTCTCCACTCCTCCCCACTACCCCTGTATTCATTACCATTGCCATCATCTGCTACTGTTCAAATCAGGGTATCTAGATGGTGCGATTGGGATCAAGAAAATCCGTATTTGTAAGTTCAAATCCAGCCTCAGCTACTTACTAGCTGGTGTGATCCTGGACAAATCACTTAACTTTGTTTGCCTCAGTTTCCTTGTCTACAAGATGAGCTGGAAAAGGAAATGACAAATAACTCAGATCGCCATCCAAAAGAGCTTCAAGGAGCATGACCCTTTATACAAAGAAGAACTTTATGTACTCAATAAAGGATTTACAGTAACTAAAAGTCGTGAATTTGCTCTTTGACCATGTGTACTATAAACACATGGCTCCCCAGCATTGTTCTCTAAGCTTAAGCCCATGTTTCCATGGATCCTATGTGCATTTGTGGGAGAGTGTGCCCAGACCTCTGAGGGGATGTCAATAGAAAATAAATATTTATTAAGAGCCTACTATGTGCCAAGCACTACTCTGCGGTAAGTGCTGGGGACAAAAATAAGAAAAAGAATAACAATTCCTTCCCTCAAGGAGCTTACAATCTAATGAGGGCAGACAATAAACAAAACGAAGCTGAAAAGTGGAGAAGACAGGGTACCAGAGGGTATTCAAACACACACACACACACACACACACACACACACACACACACACAGAGTTGAGATCAGGTAAGACAGCTAATGGTAAATGAAGTTTGCTGGAAAAGTCTGAGTACTCTCTGAAGGGAGGACTTGGGAGGAGTTCATTGCTCTTCCTTCTAGCCCTCCAATCAGAGAAAGGAGGTAACTAAGTGTTGAGTATCCAAAGGAGCCATTGTCCAAGATGATGAGAATTCAGGTGATGAGCTTAATCTGGGGGAGACCTGATGTTCATGGAGTCAACACCAAGCAAAGCAGATGATGGTAAATGACGTTTTGCATTCTGTTTGCTATATGCCACCTTAGTAAATCCCTTTCTAAAAGCTCATTCATGTCTCCTGGTGTAATGGGAATGGGAATTTGAAGATCTTTTCTGCCCCTTTAATACACCTAGGGGAGTTTGAAGACCTCACCTACTTTGAAAGTAAACTCTGCCCCCTAACAGGCTGAATGTAATCATATGAAACCTGTGGTGGGAGGAGCTTGCTGAAGGGAAGCAGAGCCCACAGGAAGCTGGGAATCATAGCCAGAGAGATGGTGGGAGAGAGAGGAGGTTTAGGCAAGGAGAGAGAGAGAGAGAGATTTGTGAGTAAATATTGATCTTGTATTGGTTTGTGGGAAGGCTAAAGGATGCTGTGGCTCTCAGTGTTATTATGGTTTCTGAATATCTTTGGTACTATGACGGAATTGGCTGACTGGTTTTGGGATTTGGTTTTCTGGCTTCTAAATAAATGTTTCAATTCTGTCCTCTATCTGGAGAATCTATTATATTCTGTGATCAAACATCATGAGATATTTATGCCATGGTCTTTATCATGATTGTGTGCACTGTAAATGTTGCACTGGCGCTACACCTGGCTGACTAATGTTAAATGGGAAAGACACCAGTGGGGGCTTATGAGGGACATGACTATGTCATACCTCAAGGTTATCCCTAGGTAACTGACAGGGTCCTCTTCAGGTGGGTCTTCTTGGGATCCTGACCTGATTTCCAGTGGCAACTGGGTGAGCCCAGAGCCCGTATGATATATAACAATTCCACTCCTGACACTTAATAGTTACATGACCCTAGACAAATCATCTCGCATCTTTTTGTAGGGGCAATTGGGGTCAAGTGACTTGCCCAAAGTCACACGGCTAGTAAGTGTGAAGTGTCTGAGGCTGGATTTGAACTCAGGTCCTCCTGACTCCAGGGCTGGTGTTCTATTCACTGAGCCACCTAGCCACCCCATCATCTCTCATCTTTGAGCCTCCATTTCCTGATCTGTAAAATTATCTCTAATAATACTTATAGTAGCTTTCTTGCAGGGTTGTTGTAAGGCTCAACTGGGGTAATGCATTTAAATTACTTGGCCATGTTAAAACACTATATGAACATCCCTTATTATTATTATCACCAGAATACCTTAGATATTGACTCGCTGTGTGACCCTGGGCAAGTCACTCAACTTTGTTTGCTTCAGTTTCCCCATCTGTAAAATGAGCTGGAGAAGGAAATGGCCAACTGCTCCAGTGTCTCTGCCAGGAAACCCCCAATGAGATCATGAAGAGTGGACACATGGGAATGACTGAACAACAAAAAAAAGTACTTCATGGCTGAAAATTATTCTCCATGCGTGATATCATCTGACTGTCACAATGACTCTGATTCCCCTATTAGGGTGTATGTTCCTTGGGGGCAAGGACTGGTTTTTGCCTTTATTCCTATCCCCCACACTTGGCACAAGACCCAGTACATAGTAGGTGCTTAATAAATGCTAACTGACTAACAAGCCTGTGGTGTAGTTGGACAAAGTATTATTACACCCATTTTATAAATGGGAAAACCGAAATTCAGAACTTAGGATGACAGGGTTAATACCTCCTCTGGGGATACTTTCTCGTTCCCACCCACACTGGCAGATTGGGTTCTCCCTTGAGGCTTCTAGGGCTAACTCTGAAGAGTTGGGGGTTTTCTCTAGTACTGTTGTTCCTGAGATCCCACTGGGATTTCTCCCATTGATCACCAATTAGACAGCCAGCATTAATGAGCTTTAGAAAAGGGTATTTTTGGGCAGCCAGGTGGCTCAGTGAGTAAGAGCACTGGCCCCAGAGTCGGGATGACCTGGGATCGAATCCGGGCTCAGACACTTAGCACCCACCCAGAAACATCTGGCCCTGTAACCTTGAGCAAGTTACTTAACCCCAATTGCTTAGGGGTGGCCAGGTGGCTCAGCAAGTAAGAGCAACGGCCCCAAAGTCGGGATGACCTGGGGATCGAATCCGGGCTCAGATACTCAGCACCACACCCAGAAATAACTGGCCATGTAACCTTGAGCAAGTTACTTAAAAAGAAAAGGGTATTTTCTAATGTCATATAGTTGGTACAAACATGTTTCCTAAAGTCAGGGATGCTCCCTCCCACAAGCACATAGAGAGACCAGAAGAAAGTAGGCTTAGAGGGGACATGTGAAGAAGCTCCTAATTGGGGCAGGTAAGCAGTGCAGTGAATAGAGCACTGGTCCTGGAGTCAGGAGGACCTGAGTTCAAATCTGGCCTCAGACACCTAATAATAACTAGATGTGTGACCTTGGGCAAGTCACTGAACCCCAATTTCCCTGCCTTCCCCCCTCCAAAAAAAGACAAAAAAAAAAGAAGCTCCTAATGGGATGGAAGTCTTTTCCTCCCTTTGTGGAATCCTCAAGAAGTTCTAGCCTCAGACACTTACTGTGTGACTGGGTAAGTCACTTAACCCTGCTTGCCTCAGTTTCCTCATCTGTAAAATGAGCTGGACAAGGAAATGACAAACAACTCCAGTATCTCTGCCAAGAAAACCTCACATGGGATCACAGAGTCAGACACAACTGTAATCACTCTCTCTCTCTCTGTCTCTGTCTCTCTGTCTCTCTGTCTCTCTCTCTCTTTCTCTCTCTTTGTCTCTCTGTCTCTCTCTCTCTCACACACACACACACACAGAGTTCCCCTTAGGTTAGAAGGGTCTTGTAGAAACTCAAAGCCTTCTTTTTCACCCTGAGAACGTCATACCACTTGAAACTGCCTTTCCTCAGGAAATCTAAATTGTTCCCTCCCAGTTCTTGATTGGGTGCACTGTTCCTTGTTGGCTCTGACTTTCTGATATAGCCTTTGGACTCATTCCTCCCCTCCCCCTACTGTCTGGTATAGGGTTAAGGGTTCTGGCTTCTCAAAGGTCTCCTGACCTGATTTCTGAAGCAGGTGTAAAATCTTCTGCTGGAATCTCATATGCATAATGCATGCATGTATTAGGCATCTATACGTGACATGAACATGCAAACACATGTATGTGTACACATAGTATACACACATGCACATGCCGATATGTAATAGGCAATATATACACATTATTCTCATATGTATATACATGTACTCATATATATATATATATACGTGTGTATGCAAGACAGATTTATATGCACACTCTTTGTGTGTGTGTGTGTGTGTGTGTGTGTGTGTGTGTAGGTCCAGAGATGTCTCTAATTCTTTCTGAAGTTTTGGAGATGCTGTTATCTCCTGGTTCTCCTCTTACCTCCCTGCCTGCTCCTTCTCAGCCTTCTCTTCTGCATCTTCATCTGGGTCACAATGTGCGTCCCTCAATGACCTCTTCTCTCTTTCACTTGGTGATCTCATCTCCCATGGATTCAATGAGCATCTCTGCTTATGTTCTCAAATCTGTCTATCCCACCCTGACCTTTCTGCTGATCTCCAGACTCACATCTCCAATTGCCTACTGGCCATTTTGTTCTTCATGCCCTACAGAAACTCAATATGTCCAACCCAAGCTCATTATTTCCCCCCTAAATCCTAATTCTCTGTTACTGTGGAGGATGCTGCCTCTCAGCTCCCCAGGCTCCCAGCCTTAGTGTTATTCCCTCCCTCCCTCATAACCTAGGTCCTGTCAATTCTGCCTTTGCAACATCTCCCTGAAACACCCTCTTCTCTCCTCTGACCCTCCCCTCCCCCATCCCGGTGCAGACCCTCATCACCCCACATCTGAAAGATTGCAGCAGCTGCTGGTTGGTGGCTCTGCTTCAAGTCTGTCCCCATCTCAGTTCATCCTCCATTCAGCTGTCAAAGTGAACTTCCTACAACGCACAAGTCCCATCATATTATCCCTCTATTCTAGAGGCAGCCCCCCCCAAAAGGGAAAAAAAAACATCTAGATGTAGCAGGGTGATACAGGATAGAATCTTGGGCCTGGAGGAAGACCCAAGTTCAAATCCAACTTCAGAAACTTCTTAGCTGTGTGACCCAGGGCAAGTAACCTAACAACTGCCTGACTCAGTTTCCTCACTTGTAAAATGGAGACAACAATAGGCCCTACCTCCCAGAGTTTTTGTGAGTATCAGATGAGAATTATTTGTAAATTATTTAGTACAGTGTATTTTATACACAATGGGTATAAAATAAATAGGTGTTAATAGTTAATAAGTAGATGTTTATAAATGCTTATTTTTTTAAAAGTCAAGTCCACTGGCTCCCTATCACCTTTAGAAGCAAATATGAAATCCTCTGGTTGGTTTTCAAAGCCCTTCCTAACCGGACCCCTTCCCACTTTTGCAGTCTTCTTACCCCTTACTCCCCTCCAGGTGAGTGGGATCCCGTGACACACATGTGTCATGACAGACACAATACATCCTGACTGTGCATGTTCACTGGCATCCCCCATGCCTGGAATGCTCTCCCTTCTCATTTCAGTCTCCCAGCTTCCTTGACTTCCTTGAGATATTAGCTAAAATCCCACCTTCCCAGGAAGCTTTCCCAACCCTTCTTAATGCTGATGCCTTCTGATTCTGTCCTCAGTTTACCCTGTCCGTATGCTGTTTGGATATAGTTGTTTGCATGTGGTCTTCCCCATTAGATTGTAAGCCCCGTGAGGGCAGAGACTATTAGTTTTTTGTCTTTGCTTTGCATCCCCAGGATTTAGCACAGTACTGGGTCCGTAGGAAGCACTTAATAAGTGTTTGCTTTATCTTTTTCTAGTTTCTACCTTTGATTGATTGAATAAAAATGTCTAGAAACTATTCACACCTCGTTTACACATTTAATTGATTCCTAAACTAATAAAAAGGGAGTGTGCTTCTCATTTTATGAAGGTTTTGGGACATAGGGCTTCCTAGGTAGAACCCACATACATTGGGGTTGGGAATGTGTGTGAAACCCTCCTCACATTTTTCTCCCAGTTGCTGCCCTCAGTGAATCTATTTATTGTGGTTGACGAAGTTCATAGTACCCAATCCTGGACAGCTCCCCATAGCTCCCCCAATCCTGGACAGCTTCGGATAGTGCCCCCAGTCCTGGACAGCTCCCTAGCGACTCAGGAAAGGTTGCAGTGACCTCCTGGTCCTAAATCCCTGTGGGCAGAGGCCCACGTGTTCTGGGAAGCCCTCTAGCCTTTCCCTCTACGATGGGACATTTGATGTCCCCTTTTCTTTCTGTTTTTTTGGATTGGGGAAATGCTTTAGCAATCTCTCTGCTTGTTGATGAAAACTTGAATTGGATCCCTATGTACTGGAGAGTATCAAAGGATTTCAATTTCAGGACTTGATTATGAACAGTGCCACAAAGACCTTTTCCCAGGACTCAGTTGTAGAGGTAACCCTGAGGGGTTTGGAGAGAAATTCAAGCACTGTTGACTCATAGGCATCTGACTGGTGGGCTTCCCAATATCATTTAACAGTTATCAATTAACCACCTTTCATCAGTTAACTTTTACAAAGAGATATTTACTGAGAAGGTACAGCATGGGGCTAAGTAAAAGTTTCCCCCAAACCTAAAGGCTCCCTCTTGCCTCTACATACCTATTCAGTCCCTGGGGAGAGTGGAATCAAACTTAATGTAGTTGCTATAAAACATTGCCCTCTCTTTACTCCCCTCACCAATATGGGGTAAGGGGAGGAATATGTCCTGGCCCTGGGAATCCTTTTCTCTCTTCCCAGAATCTCCACTAAATTTACTTCTGGTTGTCCCCTTGCTTAGCTGGGCTGGGCCAAGCTCAGCACTCCCCATGGTTTTTGCCCCATCTCTCTCCCCAGACTTGGCAACTTCTGTCACTGGCTTTGGGACTCTGCTTGTTGCTTGGATTTTGGATAGCTTTGAAAGATCTCCCAGTTTTACTGGTCTTATAGACCAGAGGTATGAAATATACAACTGGCCACATGAGGTCCACAGCACTCTTGATGGCAGCTAGAACCAGATTAAACTGCAGTCCCTATCTGATTTTAATGTGTTGGTGTTCTACTCAAAAAAAGATATCTATAAACACATCTGGTTTTCTAAGTCGATATGTGGTCCACCAGGATGCTCATTATGGTTTAGTGACCGTCGTTTCTATTTGAGTTTGACGCTACTGGCCTAGACGCTTCTATCTTGGGATAGTCATTCGCTTAAGATCTAAAAAGAAGAAACATATTAGGAATAGAAACACCACGCATTATGGTGACTTATGGTGACTGGGTTAGGAGACAAGGCAGCGTCTCTGCTGCTCCCCCCAATACCCAGAGGCTTACAGCAATTCTTCCTCCTCAAAAGCTGTCAGAGAAGAAAAAAGAAGGAAGCAAACATTCACTAAGCCTTTCATTTGATGAAAGTATTATATCATTATATACTATTATATCATTTGATCCTCACATCAACCCTGAGATAGATGCTATAACCACCCCCATTTTACAGTTGAAACTGAAGCCAACAGGTGTAGTGACTTACCCAGGGTCACACAGCTGGGTAGTGCCTGAGGCTGGAATTGAACTCAGATCTTTCTGACTCCAGGCCCAGATCTCTGGAGCTACCTAATGACCTGGATTGTCTGCTCAAACATTTTGTCTGATTACTTAATTCCTGCTCGGTTACCAATTCAAGGGGTTCTTCATCACCTGCAGTAAGCCAACAATGAATGTCTACTCCTGCTCTGAAGTGGGAGGGAAGGCTACCAATACATGTTAGAAACAGGATGACCAAGTCTCCCCACGCCTTGGAACAAGGCAAGTCATGTTGCATATCGTTGGTCATCCTTCCTTTTCAAAGAGGACCAATGACATCATGGGTGATGCCTTGATTGGATATTGAGCGATGCTATCAGCCTCACTCTCTATTCCAAAATCACCAAAGTACAGTGGCAAGACAAAAGTCAAGACTGGAGATGGCCCTGAGTGCAGGGGATGACCTTGGCCTCTACAATGTCTGACTAGAAGCTAAGTGCTCTGCAGCACCGGCTACAGCTGCCTTCATGGCCATTGGAACCAACTGTCTTCATCCACCCATTCTTCTGGAGGTGGGGAAGTCTTCATATGCTTGGGGGGGACACCCCCCCAAACTCACCAATGGTTTGGAGACCCCTCAGGTACCCTCAACCTGGTTTTAGCCCATCTGCTGAGATGGTTTACTGGGGTGCGACTGCTGCGTATGCTATAGCTTCTGGGAGCCACAGGTGAGAGTTGGGTGGCAGGTGGACACCCAAAGTGGAAAGCAGCCTTGAAAAGGGCTCGACGAGTCCTGAAACCAGAGATGCTGTGCCTCCCTGAGCACTCCCTATTGAACATACGCTAAGGACTGGGCCCTCATTGACCCCTCCCCATTACAATAGGATCATAGACCTAGAACTTAGTTCAGCCCTCTAATATAACAATTAAGAAAAATGAGTCTTAAGGAAGTTAATTGACTTGCCCAGGATCACACAGACATTAAGTAAGATATTATTTGAACCCAGACCCACCTGATTCCAAGCCCAGAATTCTATCTACCACTCAAGGTCACCCGATGGTCAGTGACAGACCTGTTTTTCTGATTCCTGGGTCAATGAGTGCCTTGGGACAAGGCAAGTGTGTGAATGTGCCTCTTTTCCTCTGTACAATGAGAGGCTAGACCTGAAAATTCTATGATTTCTTCATCCTGCTTCTTTTTTTCAAGGAGGAAGAAAAAAAAGATGTTGTCAGCTTTCCTCAAAGCTCCTTCATCAGCATCATGTAAACGACCTGGCTGTCACTTCTAAAGGGCACTATCTCAACGACTGATTTCAGCAAAACAGATGTTGGCTGAGCAAGGCTGCTTCCTGCATGAATCCAATTACGGGCTGGGACTGGAATTATTCTGCTCCCTCTGGCCCACCCTAGCATGGCACGGCACAGAACACATTTGCAAGGTAGGCTGTTCTCAAGAGGAAAGTGATTGGATTAGAGAGGGGAGGACTGGAGAGGAACAAGAATTCATTCGATAAATATTTATGGAGAATGAGACCTCAATGATCCCAAGTGTTTCCAACTCAGACAAAAAAGTAAAGGTAAGTGAACAACTCTGAGACTCATTAGAGGAACTCAATGGGAAAGTCTTTTTGATCAAGAATTGGAGGAATCAGAGCACTGCTTGCCTGGACAGCTGTTCTCCCAAATGACCTCCTTGTTCCACTGTCTCCCCTTCTAAACCATCCTGGATAAGCTGCCAGATTAATTTTCCTAATGCAAACCTATGATAACATCTCTGTTCTGCTAAGAGCCATCAGTAGCTGCCCACTGCCAGATAAATAAGGTCCAAGATCCTTATTGTGACTTTCCACAATGTGACCTCAATCTATCTGTCCAGGCTTAGCTCATTCTACTTTCCCCTACTCCCTCTTCCAAATATGCCCATGATTCCCCACCTCTGAGACTGCTTATGCTGTTTCCTATGTCTGAAATACTCTTTCCTTACCTCTCTCTATGGGCAGCAGGGTGGTACAGTGGAGAGAATGCCAGGTCCAAGGGGAGGAAAACCTGAGTTCGAATCCAGCTTCAGACACTTCCTAGCTTTGTGACTCCTGGCAAGTCACTTCACCCTGTTTGCCTCAGTTTCCTCATCTGTAAAATGAGCTGGAGAAGGAAATGGCAAACCACTCTAGTATCTTTGCCAAGAAAACCCCAAATGGGTCATGAAGAGTCAGACACAATTGAACAATATCTCTATATCTCTGCCTATTGACATCCTACCTGTCCTTAAAAGCCCAGCTCATGTTTTACCTTCTTCATGTCTTCTCCAAACTCCCTAGCCAGTAAAGATAATTACATCATCTGAGCTTATAGAATATATATCCATATCTACATCTATCTATGTGTATATATATACATATATATACACAATGTAATAACATATGTATGATATGATATTTATATGGGGAAGGTAAGTATTTTTTTTTAAAGCAATTGGGGTTAAGTAACTTGCTCAAGGTTACACAGCCAGTTATTTCTGGGTGTGGTGCTGAGTATCTGAGCCCGGATTTGATCCAGGTCATCCCAACACTGGAGCCAGTGCTCTTACTCTCTGAGCCACATGGCCACCCCTAAGCAATTAGGGTTAAGTAACTTGCTCAAGGTTACACGGCCAGATGTTTCTGGGTGGGTGCTAAGTGTCTGAGCCCGGGATTCGATCTCCAGGTCATCCCAACACTGGAGCCGGTGCTCTTACTCACTGTGCTACCTGGCCACCCCGGAAGGTAAGTATTATTACTCCTACTAGATAGTAACTTCATTGAGGGAATAGACTATGTCTTATCACAAAATACTAAAGTTTTAGAGTTGGAAGGGACTTCAGAAAGGGCATCTAGCCCAACTCAAATCTAGAAAAGGATCCCCACTACAATATCCCCAACAAGTGTTTGTCCAGTCTCTGCTTGAAGACCTCTAGTGAGAGGGACCTGCCATGGTGTCCCATTCTATTAGGGGGAAACTCTAATCATTAGGAAGTTTTTCTTTATAGCAATCATCTTCTTTGTAATTTCTGCCCATTGCTCCTGGTTCTGCACCCTGGTGACTAACAGGACAAGCCAAGCCTTTCTTTCACATGATGGCTCTCCAAATCCTTGAAAGCCAGGTTTCCTCTCCTCCAGGCTAAATGTAGCTAATTCCTCCAGCCCTTCTTCCTTGGGTATGGACTCAGTGCCCTTTACCTTGGTCATTAACTTTGACACCTAGAATGGAGTCCAACATCACATATGTAGTCTGACTAGGCCACTTCCTTATTCTGAAAGCCATACCTCTCTTCAAATAGACCAGGATCATGCACCCCTGCCCCCCCCCGCCACAATTTTCCAGGGACTAGTGAGATAGCTATTGTGTCAATCGCAGGATTGCCAACTCCCTCCCCACAGAGAGTGATCTCTGTAGTCCCTGGATAGTGATCAGATTCACTCCTATGCCTCAAAGAGCCTGCTCTATATCCCTTCCCATCACTGAGGCAGCAGTGACATGATTCCAAGAGCAGTATCCTTGGAATAAGGAAGACCCAGGGTTTCACCCTGTCTCTGACACTTACTAATGTATGTGACCATGAGCAAATTGTTGGATTTTGAGTCTGTCTCCTCATTTGTCAAATTTGGGAACCTGCAATACTTACCTCTCAGAGCTGATATAGAACCAAAGGAGCTAATGCATGCAAAGCTGCATAATGACCTCAAAGAGTCAGGCACCTCAACAGCTTAGAAGATGTATGGGCTGGAGTGCTGGGCTTGAATTCAAATTCAGCCTCAGACACTACTAACTGTGGGCAAGACACCTTCACCACGCTCTGCCTTAGTTTCCTCAACTGTAAAATGAGACCAATAATAGTGCCTACTTCCCAGAGTTATTGTGAAGATTGAATGAGATAATATCTGTAAAGCACTTAGCCCAGTGCTTGCTTGGCACACAGCAATCTTTTCATGAATACTTGTTCCCTTTCCTATCTATTGATGACAGATTGTAAGAGTTTAATGAATATTTGGCAGCTAGGTGGCGCCATAGTGGATAGAGTGCCAAGCCCAGAGTCAGAAAGACTCATCTTCATGAGTTCAGATCTGACCTCAGACACTTCCTAGCTGTGTGACCCTGGGCAAGTCACTTCACCCTGTTTGCCTCATTTTCCTCATCTGTAAAATGAGCTGGAGAAGGAAATGGCAAATCATTCCAATATCTTTGTCAAGAAGACCCAAAATGGGATCACGAAGAGTCAGAAATGACTGGAAAATGACTGAATTGCTGCTGAAAGTGAATTGGAAAGGAAAAGTATATGCTAAGATTTAAAAGGAACCACAAAAGCTCTGTGTTAAGACATCAGAGGTCTAGCCCAGATGGGCAGAGGAATCCCTTCTTCGTATATTTCAGACTCATGCACTGAGAGAACAGACAAAAGCCTTTCCTGGGCCTTTTCTGACAGCTTACAGCCATCAGGCAAATCCCAAAGGAGAGTAGGGTTTCTGGGGCCCCAGAGTGAGACCTCTTAGCAGAAGACCAGATTGTGCCTCTGGAAATGAGGCATTGCAAAGATGAGTGGAAGGAAATAGGAATGCTCTGTCTAGAAAAGAGACTTGAAGTGGGTCCAATCACTGTCTTCATATACCTGAAGAGCCATCATGGGCAGGAAGAATCCAACTTTTTTCTGCTTGACTACAATGGGCAGAAGTGGGATCAAAGGCTAGAGGCCACAGGGAGACAGGTTCAGTTGGATATAAGGAAGGAATTCCCAATGACCAATCAGAAGTGTCTAAAAATGGAATGGGTTATCCTGGTAGGCAGTGAGTTCCCCATCACTTGGGGTCTTTGGGTCAAGGCTGAACAGCTCCTGGCTGGGTGCATGTTAAGGGAGTCCCTGCTTAGCTGTGAGGTGACCTAGATGACTTCTGAAGTCCTCCCCTTCCAACTGTGAGCTTTGGAGAGCCACTAGCCATTATCACCCTTCATGTTTCCTTAAGACAGCTGAGCTTGGTGAGGAAAGGCTCCTAATTTCTGATTAAGATAAGTTTAGAACTGGGCTGAGATCTTTTTCAGGGTGCTGCTATCTGAATGGACAGGGACCATTCCTCCAGAGGAAGATGGGAAGAAATAAGTGGATAGAAACATCAAAAATGACTGATGAGTCCATAATCTGGCCCTGACTCCACAGGAATTCTCTTCTGATTGGTGATTTCAAAGGCACCTGGGGTCTGTCCACCCTAGGTTGGGGTATTAATAAAAGGTCTCAGGTTTTCTTTTCTATTTCAATCATTTTAGCCCAGACCCTACTCCCATTAGGGCAGCTAGATGGTGCAGTGGATAGAGTACCAGCCTTGGAGTCAGGAGGAGTTGAGTTCAAATCTGACCATAGACATTTACTAGCTGTGTGACCCTGAGCAAGTCACTTAACCCTGTTTACCTCAGTTTCCTCCTTTGTAAAATGAACTGGAAAAGGAAATGGCAAGCTTTGTCAAGAAAACTCCTAGGGACAGCTAGATGGCACAGTGAATAGAGCACCGGCCCTGGAGTCAGGAGGACCTGAGTTCAAATTTGGCAAGTCACTTAACCCCAATTGCCCTACCTTCTCCCCTCCAAAAAAAAGCAAAAAAGAAATGTTTTAAAAAAACCTCCCAAATAGGGTTACAAAGAGTTGGGCATGACAGAAATGACTCAGCACCAATCAACCCCCTTGGGGCATTGGTTTTGTCTGTAGTTCTGGGCAGGGCTGATGTCCTGGGCTGTAGTCATGTTTGCAGTTTCATTTCCAAGTACTAGAACAAGATTACTACCCATGGGTGGTGATAAGTGGGGAGCAAATGTCTTCTTTGTATCCTTGACTATGTTTCACTAACGGATCATTTGCTATTAATAAACCCCAGGGTTAGATTAGAAATGGGTAAGGCTGTGTTTCTGTCCCTTGAGATACAGAACTGGAGAAGTGCCCAAGGTCACTGACCAAGGAGGCATAATCAGCACTGAATGTGATTGAAAGAAGGAACAATATTTTATGTGGGCATTCTGCTGACCTGATGGAAGGGATTTGGGTTTTCTGTCCTTTGTCTATTTCTTTGGATAGCAATAGCTCTGTAATGAATTAGTTCAAATCAGAAGGTATTTAAAGGTCTTTATAGCTTCAACAGGGCCCTAACCTGTCTTTAGTGCACAGAGGTTAGGGTTAGAGTTGGAGGGTGCCTTAGAGGACTCTGGGCTGGGAGACTTCTACCCATACAAACAGCAGGTAGCATCTCTGGGAAGCAGCCCTTGGGGAAGCCGAAGAGCTTAATACCCTGTACAGGGTGTGCATTCCACAGATACTTGTGTCAAATGAAGAGAGAAAGCCACTTAGCACAGTGCTGGTACATAGTAGGCACTATATACATGATTATTCCTTTCCCTTCCCCTTCAGGTCTTCCAAGGACTGGCTGTGCTGGGGAAGAAGGTCGGCTTGGCCCCAGGAACAGAACTGAGCAGAAATAAACGGAAATCCCAAAGAGACAGATTCCATCTTGACAGAAGAAAGCAGTTCTAAATGAGTCACGCTATCTGAAAGTGGGATGATCTGCCTCAAGAAGGAGGGGGCTTCCGTCTTCTGTAAGCCAAGGCTGGATGCCACAGGTTCAGGAGAGGGAATCGGGAAGACCCAAGTTCACACCCTGCCTCTGACACCTGCCAGCAGTGTGACCAAGGACATGATTCTTGAGTTAATTTAACTGATTCTCTGAATCTTCTCCTAGCTTTGGGAGAGGCAATTCCCAGGTACAGAGTCTCCAAGTCTGATTCTGTGTCTGAATGGATAAGTGTGATTGCCTTCTCCAGGACAGCTGGTATTCCCAAGAGACCAAAGCCCAATGCAGACGTTTTAGCCCATAATTATCATATTATCTCTAAGACCTAAACTTCTGTGTACACACACACACACACACACACACACACACACACACACACACACACACACTGCTCTGTTGTGACTTAATTTCTTCTTTGAGACTGTCCTTGATATTGAAGCATGATTTCTGGAGGCCTGCTTGTCTAAGTGATTGCCCAAAGCTTGTTGGATTTGTCAAGGAGACTAATTTTCAAACTAGGAAACGATAGGGCAGCTAGGTTGTACAGTGGACTTGGAATCAAGACTCATCTTCATGAGTTCAAATCCAGTCTTAGACACTTATTGGCCGTGTGACCTTGGGTAAGTCACTTCATCCTGTTTGCCTCTGTTTTCTCATCTGTAAAATGAACCAGAGAAAGAAATGACAAACCACTTCAGAATCTTTGCCAAGAAGACCCCAAATTGGGTCACAAAGAGTCAGACACGACTGAGCTAGGATATCACCAGTAATTTTGGAAAGGGTAAGAATAGTTGAATGAAGAGGTCAGAATTCATATAGGGAGAACAATAAAAATTTCCAAATAGATCAGTCAAGGGATGTTGTTTCCAATCTCGAGAGGAAATGATTCAGGTCAGCCTGTGATTCCCACTGGCATCAGCGTGGGTTCCTTAGCTCCCACTAGCAGGAAAAGGGACCTTGGCTCTGACACTGATTAGTGAGGTGATCCTAGCCACTCCTAATCTCATGGAGCCCCATTTCCTTCATCTGTAGAGCTGGTTTGTGCAATAATTAAGTCTGGCACAACCTACCTCCTAGAGCTGTTAGGAGGAAAGTGTTTTACAAAGAGTAGAACACAGGGAGAAGTGAGTTAATATTATTAGCCTTACTCAATAGGGGAGGCATCTTCAGATGGCTCTCCGTCTGGCCACCAGAGCTGAGAATGGCTTCCCTGTTTGGAACAACTGGAAGTCCCTTCCAGTTCTGAACCTTGAAGATTTAATGGCAAAGTCAATGAGTATTAAGTGCCAGGCATTGTGACAAAGGCTGATGAAAGAAAAAGGGGGCTCAGATCGTCCTGATGCTGGGGGAAGCAAGAGCAGGGAGGAATAAGGCAGGTGGAGTGCTTACCCTGCCTACAAAGTTAAGCCCCTTTTCTACATATCCCCAGACCTTACTTGGCATGGTACCTAGCACACAGTAGGCAGTTAATAAATGCTTCTTGATTCACTGCCCTGTTATTGTACCCAGAGGATGAGTCCTGGTAAGCCTCAGAGATGTTGCAGAATGGTCTGTGTGTGTGTGTATGTGTGTGTATTCCTGCCTCCTTGGACCCTGGTCATCCTGGCACAAAGTCAGGGACTGAAACTGTGTTCAGTCACAGAAGAATAGGGTTAGAGTGATCTTGAGGAAGGGAGAACCCACCTTTGAGGGAAAGAGCTTTCATGAAATCTGGATTTAATTAGAGGTGGACAAGGGGACTTCCATGGAGGACCCCGCTTTTACCATGCCATGCTCAAGAGCCAACAATGCTCAGCTTCCTCTTCCTTAGGAGACTGAGGCTTGACTCCTTCAGGTTTTCTCATCACAGACACCCCACCCCCACCCCCCACCTTACCACTTGATTTCATTCAGTCATTTGCTAAAGCTTCCTAATTATCACATGCTTGGTGACTGGATCAAGCAAGAGACTGAGCTAGACTGATTGGGGGAAACTGCACTGAATTTTTAATAATCCCAGATTCATCCCAGACAGAAAAACTCACTAGTGTCCTGCTGGGGAGGTGGTTTGTCAGCAAACCATGGGATGCCACGATGTCTGAAGAATCACAAGCCTGGCTGAAAGGAAGGACAATGAAAAGATGCTTGGGGGAGGGGATGAGGGGGCAGCACATCCCAAGGATGACTTGTCCATAAGCAGTGGCCTAGGAGACATCATCAGTTATAAGCTCCGAAAAGTACTGCGCTCACACAGCCGCAAGCATTGATTAAGCCCTGTGCTAAATGCTGGATACAGTGAGAGTGAGATACAGAGAGAGGTAAAGGACCAGAGCATGAGATTGATATCCATGAAATGGAAAAAAGCCAGACACAGGCCTCTGGGCCAGTTGGTAGATAAACTTTGGGGGTTTCATAGATGCGCAGAATAAGGTACTGGCCAGGTACAGCTGCTATTTTAAGTGCTCTGTGCCAGGCACGGTGCTAACGCTGGAAATCCCCAAAAAGGCAAGAAGCAGTCCCTGCCCTCCAGGAGCTTACAATCTAACCAGGGAGACAACATGCAAACAAACATATAAACAAGCTGTATACAGGATAAAGAGGAAATAACTAGCAGAGGGAAGGTCTTGGAATTAAGAGGGGTTGGGAAGGCTTCCTGTAGGAGGAGGGATTTTAGATGGGCCTTAAAGGAAGCCAGGGGGGTCAGAGTTCCAGGAATGGGGGATGGTTAGAGAGTGTGCTGGGAACCCAGAGAGGGAGGGTGTTGTCTGTGGAGCAGGCTGGAGGCCCATGAATCTAGATCAAAAAGTACGTGTTGGGGAGTAAGGTGAGAAGACTGGAAAGGTAGGAAGAGGCCGGGTTATGAAGGGCTTTGAAGGCCAAACGGAGCATTTTGTGTTTGCTCCTGGAGGCCATAGGGAGCCATGGGAGTTTATTAGGTAGGGGGTGACATCATAAGATTTGTGCTTTAGGAAAATCCCTTTGGTGGGTGAATTCAGGATGGACTGGAATGGGGAGAGCCTTGGAGTTGGCAGACTATTGCAATAGTCCAGGAGGGAGATGACCAGGGACTGGACCAGGGTGATGGTCAGAGGAGAGAAGGGGGTGTTAACAGAGAGGGTGCAAAAGGATATGGGGGTGGGAGGGAGGGGGAGAGATAGTGAGGAGTCAAGGATGGCACATAGGTTGGGAGCCTGGGGGACTATCCTCTCCAGTTATAGGGAAGGGAGGAAGGGACAGGAGGGTTTAGGAGGAAGAACAATGAGTTCTGTTTTGGACATGTGGTCTGAGATATCTGAGAGGCAGTTGGTGATATGAGACTGGAGGTCAGCAGAGAGACTGGGGCAGGGCAGGTAGATTTGGGAATCATCAGCATAGAGATGGGGATGATGAGGTCACCCAGTGAAGTGGTGTGGAGGAAGAGGAGAAGAGGGCCCAGGACAGAGCCCTGGGGGACACTTATCATCAGAGGGTGTGATCTCTGTGGGGATCAGCAAGGAGACAGAGGAGGAGTGGTCAGAGAAGGAAGAGGAGAACCAGGAGAGAGAGGTGCCCCAAAAGCCTTGAAAGAAGAGAATATTATGGGTGGGGGGAGGCTGATCCACAGGGTCTAAGGCTGGAGAAAGATCAGAGAGAATGAGGGTTGAGAAGAGACCACTGGATTTTGGCAGCTAAGTGATCATGGGTAAGTCTGTAGGGGGGCATTTTCCAGCCTTGTGAACTGTTAGAGCTGAAAGGAATTCATACTCATAGCATATGAGACCTGGAGGGAGATGGTCAGAGGCCAACCAGTCCAACCTCACCCTGTGCGTCCTATAGCAGATTCTGGGGCAGCAAGGGCCCCCCTTTTACTTTCCCCCCTTTTTTGGGGTAGAGCCCAAGTAAGTAAAATTGTGTAAGCCAATGTGGGAACAGAAGAGGCCACCTCCCTTGTTCAGCCTTCCTCAACAATAAACCTGGGCAAACAGAAATAGCCAAGCAAGGCTAGGGATTTGTGCAGGTCACCAGCAGGGGGGGGGGGCCTCAGCCATGATCTTACTGGTATAATAGGAAGAAGCATTGACCTTCAAGATCCCAGATCTGACATTTGCTTTCCAAATAACAGTGAGCAAAGCATTTAACCCCTCTGATTACCACTGGTTAAATGAGGCTGTCACTCTTTGTACCTAAGACCCCATAAGGATGTTGTAAGGAAAGGCTTTTGAAAAAGGTGAGGCACCACAGAAACACAGCATGAGCTGAGAGAGGGCATATTTCTGCTGCTAGTCCCTCTCCCCAAAGCTGAGGGATTTTGAGGCAGAGCCCCTGGAAGGGGATGTCATGTGAACCGGCATCTCTAGTGGGAGAGCCCACCTGGAGGAGATCGATGAATCAGAGCATGGAAACCTTCTGCCCACCCCATCCTGGGATCCTGCTGAGGCCCCTGCTGTTCAGCCCCATAGGACTCTGGGCACAGTCAATCCCCCTTGCTGGGACTCAGTGCCCTTATCTGTAAAATGAATACGCTATCATTGAGGAAAGGGCTGCAGATTTCATGGCACATCTCTTCCTGGCCCCACTATCAATGAGGAAAGGACTTTGGAGGTCATCTCTCTTCTGGAGCTTCACTGACATTAATGCTTTTAAAAGCTCCCCGGCACCGCATCCTTAATGAGACGGGAGGTGGAAAGGGGGTGGCCAAGAACCAAAAATCATTAGAATACAAGGTACTTAAGACTGGAGCCAAATACAACTCTGCGCTGACTGAAAAAAAAAATGCTCAAAAATTGCCTACTGCAGCTCTCCCCAGAGCTGGGATTGCAGCAAAGAGCTCCCCCCGCCCCCAGTGTCTCCAAGGAGGAAGGAGGCAGACCAGGATGCTGCTGCATTGCTGAGTCCCTTTCCGCTGCCTCTGCCACCGTGCCCCCATCTCGGAAGCATTCCAGGTGCGAGAGCTGGGCTCACATCATCCTTCTAGCTGTGACATTGAGGGCTCTGTCTGCCAGGGAGGGAGAGCCACTGAAGGGGTACCCCCCTGACCTGCGTGAAAACGTGTCCCCTAGAGCAGCAGGTCCCAAGTGAGGTCTTTGAGCGTGTGTGTGTGTGTGTGTGTGTGTGTGTGTGTGTGTTGGTGGGGGACTGGATGGGAGGGAGCGAGGATTAAATCTATACGTCCCAGACATTACCTCACCAGCGCTTCATTGAAACTGGAACCGTGAGGAACACAGGATTTAGGGCTGGAACTGGCTTTAACAAGAGACCATCATGTCTGACCCTCATTTTATAGAGTAGGAAAACTGAGGCAGAGAGTAGATAAATTTTTTGCCCAAAGTCACACAGGCAATAATTAGTACTAACAGGGTTGGAGTTAAAAAAAATTCCAAATCTGGTGCCTTCCCATGACTCTTTATGTCCTTTCCCAATCACTCTGGAAAAGGTCTTTGGCCTTAGTGAACCTGAACGGAGAACAGAGGTCATTTATCTGTACGAGACAAGTCTTATTTCTGTAAGAGGCCTATGGGCTGTTTGGGATGGAGCCAGGGCTCTTTGCCTGGGGTCAATGGGCTCCCATGGAGTTACTGACCATGTCTATGCTGACAATTCTCACATCTCCTTTTCCTGCCCCAGTCTCTCTGCTGACTTCACATCCCCAACTGCCTTTCACATCTCTGGAACTAGATGTCCAGGAGACATGGAGAGATTTCAGGATGTCCATGAACTTGGATAGGAAAGCAATTACATCTTTATTTTCTTTTTTAAAATAAGTTTTTATTGAGCTTTTGGTTTTTTCCATCATCATAGTTTTCTCCAGTCTCTCTCCGCCACCTCTCAACCACCCCATATGACAAATAGTGTTTTTAAAGCCAAAAAAAGAAAAAGAAAAGAAAAGAAATCATCACAATCAAAGAATTGAAAAAGTCTCAAAAAACGCGCGCCAGGTACAATACCTGTGGACCCACCACCTCCCCGAAAGAGTGGGCTGGAGCTATCCGCTGACATCTCTTGTTTAGGGCATTACATTTTTATTTTATTTTATATATTTTATTTTATTTTATTTTCATTCATCTCTAACCTTCGATTATGAATGTTGGGAACCAGCACGAATCGAAGAAGGACTCGCTAAATAGCAACAGACTGGGCCAAAGGGGTTCATGAAAGGTAAGCTGAAAAAGGTCAGGAGAAAAGGTGAGCTGCTGGGGCTCAGCCCCCAACCCCCAGGGCACAGCCTTGGTCCAGCCACTAATTAGCACCATCTCCTGGCTAGGTTCCGCCAAGCACAGCCTGGGGGCTGCTTCCTCTGGGAAGGAGCTTTCTCGCTCCCTCTGGTCAATAGTGCTTTCTCCTTTGCCTATGCATCTCTAAGGCCTTTCACCGCATCTGGAAGGCACCTTGGAAACCATCTGGTCCAATTCTAATTGACCCACTATCCCATTCACCACAATGGCTTTTCTCAACCTTTTTATCCTTTCTCAATCCTCCCAAGATTCTCCCTCCCTCCACCCTCTCTGCTGAGAACCTGGCCTCAAATTTCACTGAAAAAATTGAGGTCATTCACTGAGAGCTCCTTCTTGTCCCCTCCTCCTTCCCCTCCTCCTCTTCCCCCTCCTCTTCTTCTTCTTTCCCCTCCTCTTCCTCCACCTCCCCTCCTCCCCCTCTCCAGCTCTTTTTACAGATGAAGAAACTGAGGCAAAGAGAGTTTAAGTGACTTGTCCAGGGTCACACAATCTGAGACCGGATTTGAAATCAGGCTCTCCTGACTCTGGGGATGGCGCTCTGTGCACGCAGCTGCCCCATCACCCTCATTCTACAGGAGCTGCCGAGCTTTTGTCTTCATGTCCCAAAGACCTTAGACATTCTTGCTGGACTGGACCTGTGATGTCATTGGTGGGGGAAAACTCCAGGGAAGAAATGCCTATACCTTATGCAGAAGGCACCTGTTCTGCCATTCCTGGGTGTTAGAGTGCTGTCAGGGTGCTGAGAGGTCCAGGCCACAGCCAGCATGTGCCAGAAATAGAGTGAGTAACCGGAAGCCTCCCACGCCCTGGTCTAGATGGGCCCTGGCAGGAATGTGAGATTGCCAGCAGTGTGGAGGAAAGGCTTGGGCCACGGGTTCTCACTACTATCTATTGACTGACGTTAGTACTCGATGAGCTTGAATGAGAGGGCCAGCCCGCCTGGCAGCTCAGCTCCTAGCCCCTCTGTGGAGGCTGGGCTCTGCCTTCCAGGGAGCCAGCCAAACCAGCTACATCTGCCTTTGCAAGCAGGCTCTGGCCACCTTTGTGGAGAGCACCAGGAGAGCTGGGTCAGGCCAACCTTCCCCACGCTGGCATTGATAAGACACGTGCTTGAGGAGATGGAGGGGAACCAAGGGGGAATGGACCCAATTCTTGTACCAACGACTGATTCTTGAGCTTCAACCGGACTCAGCCTCAGGATGGAGCCCATTCAAGTGACTCCCAGCTCTGCCACTGGCCCATGAGTGTGAGTGACCTTGGGCAAGTCAACTAGCTTGGGTTGCCTCCTCTATACTACATATAGAAAGGCAGTGTGCCATAATAGAGAGCGAGTCTTGGAATCAGGAAGACCGAGGGCTGGGGAGGGGACAGGATGATACTAGAGGATTGGTAGACAGATGGGTGATGGACTCAAGGTGCAGGATAAGACAGACACTCTCAGACCCAGCCAGTGTGGGGATTTATTTTGTTTGACCATGCATTATTTGTCACAAGGGTTTGTTAAGCCTTTTTTTTTTCTCCTAATGAGGGTGTGCTGAGAGTATGATAGGGCATAGAGACAGGTGAAAGAAGGAAGGAAGGTGGGAAGGAAAGAAGGGAGTGAGGGAGGAAGGAAGGAAGAAAGAGAAAAAGGAAGGAGAGAGGGGGTGAGAGAGGGAAGAAGAAAAGGAAGGAGGAAAAAAGAAAGAAGAAAAAGGAAGAAAATAGAAAAGAAAGTCACTGAGGTGTTTAAAAAAACAGAAGGAAAAACAGAAAGAAGAACAGACAAGCAGGACAGCTTTGAAAATTACAGAGTGAATTTACTATCTACTTGAAAAGAAGACTGTGCATAATAGGGCCCTGCAATTTATTGTACAATCTTCTCTGTTCTACTATGTATATGGAAATACCAATTTTATTTGGTGTTTAAGTTCAGATAAAAAATTTTTTAATAACTTAGTATTTTCTTACCTGTGAACACACTGTATCTTCCTATCTCCTCTTCCCCTCACCCCCTGGAATGGAAACTTCTAGAGGGCAGAGAATGTCACAAGATTTATTCATTTAATTTGACCCTCTATTTACAAAGCACTGAAAATATGACAGATATGAAAACAGTCCCAACCCTTTTACTGGGGGCCACAGATGCACAGAGAAGTAAAGTAGGAGATAACCTGAGGAAGGAGGGGAACCAGCACATGGGGGAGAACAAGGAAAGCTTTGCACAGTGAGATGCAGCAGGAATGTTTTCTGGAAGCATAAAAAATTGGCTATCTGGGATGGCTTGGTGGACGCGACCTGGGTTTGGTGGGCAGCCAAGTGGGCCTGAATTTGTTGACTAGAGGAAGATATTGCCCAAGCAGGTACCTCAACAATAGAAATGGGTACTAACAAGAGTAAGCAAGGAAATTCTTTTTTTTTTTTGGAGGGGGGAAGGCCAGGCAATTGGGGTTAGTGACTTGCCCAAGGTCACAAGGCTAGTAAGCATTAAGTGTCTGAGGTCACATTTGAACTCAGGTCCTCCTGACTCCAAGGCTGGCACTCTATTCACTGCACCACCAACCCCTCCCCCCCAAGCAAGGAAATCTTGATGGGGGGAGAGGATCCCCATGGGATCACAGAAGAAGCAAGGAGGCCTGGATACTCAGCATACAGAGATCCCCGTCTAAGGAAAATGGAGAAGGGAAAGGAAAGATTTCCATGAAATTCAGTGAAAAGTAAAGGTCTTTGCTGAGAAAAAAAAAGACAGAACAAATCATTAGAATCTCCTCATTTGGGGGCTGAAAGGGCTCTGAAGAGATCATAGGATGACAGATTTGGGACTAAAAGGAAGCTTAGAAACCTCCTAGCCCATATTTTACAGAGGGGGAAACTGAGGCCCAGTGGGGTCATCTTCTAGTAACCCCTCTGGGGCCCTGGACTTGGGAGGAGTCAGGTTTAATTCCACACAATGAGTTAAGACCTGGGTTCAGGCTGTTCTTGGCTTACTGAAACACCACCCAGCAAAGTCATCCTGAAGGAGCAGTTTGCAGGCAGGGTTGGTAGCAGGCAGTTTAATGACTCAGTTAAGACACTGAGCGGTACAAATCAAACCCTGTGGCTGATGGCCAAGCCTGCGGACAGCACGAAGGGGCTAGTATTGGCTCTTCTTCGTTGCTGCAGTCTGGCAGGCATCTTTGGGTCCTGTCCCTGCCTGTGGCCACCAGCAGAGAGACCGTGGAGAACCCTGTGCTAGCCTGAGCCCCAAGCTGGGCCTGGAGCCAAGACCAGCTGTGGGGAAGATGCAGCCTGGGACTGCAGTAGGGGTTGGTAACTCTATCAGTGAAAGGGTTGGGATCTAAAAAGCTATAGCAGGCTGAGAGTGACCTTAAAACATGACCTAGCTGGAAAATAGGGGCAAAGGGGACTCCAAGTATCCCTGCCCATCCGGCTTTTAGCTATCAAGGGTCAGGTTGGGGATAGGGTGAAGTGGGCAAGGACGGGAGAAGAGGTGGGCTGGGTGCTGCATTGCAGGGACACATTTCCAGGAGGGGCCGAGAAAGCAGCTCTGAAGGAGAAGCCCAGAGAGGGTGCAGTGGTGCAGTACTGCCCAGGTCTCCCTCTGCTGAGGGGCGTGACCTCCTCTGCCCTGGCACCTGGGTGGTCTCCTACCCCAGAAACCACCCAAGTCTTTGGGTGAGTAGGAGAGGGCCATGCTTATGGCTGCCCTCAGCACAGGAGAATTCTGGAGCTGTCCATTTCCCATCACTGAGGTTAGACTACACCCTAAGCGGGCCTGCTGCCCACCAAATCAGGTCCCACATCCCCAGGCCTGGTTTTCAAGCCCTCTATGAGCCAGTTCCTGTTTATTTTGCCACTTTGTTCTTTGGCCATTTTTCAGTCATGTCCATTTTGTGACCCCATTTGGGGTTTTCTTGGCAGAGACACTGGAGGGGTTTGCCATTTCCTTCTCTAACTCATTTTACAGATGAGGAAACTGAGGCAAACAGAGTTAAGTGACTTGCCCAGGGTCACCCAACTTGTCTGAGACCAGATTTGAACTCAAGAAGATGAGTCTTCCCAACTCCAAGCCTGGTGCTCTGTGCACTATGGTGCTACTAGTCACTCTATTCTGTCATTAGCTGCATAGAATGATCATCTCAGCCCTGAACAGGACCCCAGCATTCCCCCCACCTACTGGTATCTAACTCCAGTGGGAAGATCCTAGGGATGGGGTATTCACTGCAAGGCAGCCCATCTTCTCTCCCATCGACCCTCCTACATGGAGGTATCATGGCATAGTCTGGCTTTGGAGTCAAAAGGCATGGGGTCCAGGGGCGGCTGGGTGGTACAGTGAATAGAGCACCAGCCTTGGAGTCAGGAGGACCTGAGTTCAAATCTGGCTTCAGACACTTGACACACTTACTAGCCCTGTGACTTTGGGCAAGTCACTGATCCCAACTGCCCTCCAAAAAAGAAAAAAAGAGAAAAAAATGACACGAGGTCCAGTCCAAGCTCTGCCCCTTCCTTTGAGTGCCACCAAAGACGGAGAGACAGGCTAGCCTAAGAGTGACGCCAAGTCCAGCCATTCTCATCCCTCTATCCACTAGTGCACACCAAGCAGCTGGCATTTATAAAGTTCTTCCAGGTTTGCAAAGCCCTTTACAAAGGTCAACTCATTCCATCCTCCCAACGATACTATTATCATCAGCCTGGTTTGGCAGACGAGGAAACTAAGGCTGAGTCAAGTGACCTGTTCAGGGTCACACAGCTCTAGTAAGAACCTGAGACAAGATTTGAGCTTTGGTCTTCCTGACTCCAAGTCCTTTACACAATTCACAGCTTGAGCTAAGGGCCTCAGACGCCTCCAAAGAGGTGCATTTCTTTCATGTTCAAATATTCCGCTAATGTGGAAACGGGTTTTGCAAGACTTCATGTGTATGCATCATATTTCTTGCCCTCTCAAAGGTCAAGGGAGGGGGTAGAGGGAGAGTATTTAGAACTGAAAATAAAATCAGATAAACAAAGTATATAAATAGAATGTTTACAAATCAAGTCCCCATTCCCCTGATTTGCATCACAATTTCTTTTCCTTTCTTTTTTTTTCTTTTGGGCTGGGGGTTAAGTGCCGAGGGTCATACAGCTACTAAGTATCTAAGGATGGATTTGAACTCAGATCCTCCTGATTGCTGGACCAGTGCTCTAACCACTGAGCAACCCAGCTGCCCCCAAATCACAAGTTCAAAGCCTTCAGCTTTTTGCGTCTGTCTTCCCTGATGGTTGAGTGGCCCCTAAACCATTAGCTCCTAGTTTCTCTGTTTCCCAGCCTCTCTCTGGAGAAATATTGGCAAATAAACTCTTAGATGCAAACCCAAGGCCTTTAGAAGTCTTGGGCTGTGTGTTTGTACGGCACTGTGTAGGTTGGCAGGAGGAAAGGAACGTGAAGAATGGAATGTGGAATGGGCAGGGCCTTCTATAGTCTGAGGGCAGGAGAAGTGGTCAGGTCAGGAGGGACATGGTATCAGGACTGGGACTCCAGACAGGCCATTGCCTCGGGGAGGACAAGGGAAAAGCAGGTCTCAGTCAGCTCTCTGAGTCACATGGAGCAGTAGGATAGTATTGACCAAAGGCCAGCATCGGAGAGGACAAATAACCGGCCGTGGGTGCTTATGGGTGTTCGGTCCCAGCACTTTGTGAGGGCAAGGGGAGGAACGCTGTATCCAGCCATCTCAGAAGCCAACCAGGAACCAGAGGCTTGCACTTCCAGGAACCCTTCAGGGGCCAGGCTTCTCAAGGATGCCATGCTCTATCATGTACCAAGCAGGGGAAGTGCCCAGGGACTCACTCACCAAACAGGCCCATGGGAGTGTTAGACACTTACTTACTCTAGGAGTAAACAGTACTTGTTGGAGAGCCAGGAAGGTTTTCATTACCTTCATTTTACATTTAATCTCTCCTAATAAATGGGTAGCCTCCTCAAAAGACTGCAGAGAGTCAGACAAAGGCAAGCCCTTTTATGCTGCTTCCATTCAAGTTTCCTGCCTTGGTCCTCCCTTCAGAACTGGGATTGGGCCCAGCTTTTCTGGGTCACGGGCTTTCTGACCTGCCCACTATACATACTTACTCCTTAGTCTCTTCCCTCTGCCCAGGATGAGCTTCATGCATCCCATGATTGAATAATGAGGCGCTGATTCTAGGCAGGGTGTGTCTGTTACTATGCTAAGCATGCCTGTCAATGAAAAGTCGGTGACCATCCTTTGATCCTAGCGCATCTGAGCCTCTGAGCCGGCTTAGCTCAGGCCCCTTCCCAGGGTAAACTTACAGATTTCTTCCAGCTAGATGACTGGAGAGGGTCTGCCCTTCCTCCCCTCATCCTGATTTACACCTTCCTGCACGTCCTGTGCAACATCTGTTTTTGGAACATCCACTGTTCCTATAGAATCTGTGGAAGCCAGACTACTACCGTGTTTCCCCGATAATAAGACCTATTCCGAAAATAAGCCCTCCCCTTACTGTGTAAGATTCCTCCAAAATAAGCCCTCCCCCGAAAATAAGCCCTGTTGAGATTGCTACTGTAGTGAAGGTGATCCCCTGCGCTACACGCTACATTACGGTACCTTCTGTATGCACCGCCCCCCCCCCAAACGCAGGCTACGCTCTGAGCTGCATCCAGTCAGAGCTGCAGCAGTGAGTGCGTCATCCTGTTCTTTATTGAATTCATTATTGAATAAAGGTACATTTTTTTGTTCACATTTACCTGTTTATTAAAATTGCTGTCAATGTTCATTAAAATAAGCCCTCCCCTGAAAATAAGCCCTCTGGTGTTTTTCTGTCCAAAAAAAATAATAAGACACATGGGGAAACACGGTAGTATGTCTCACAGAAGGCTTCTCTTCTTCCACCAACACCAGGAATTCACCTGAACTAACTCAGGTCTTGGAGAGCCTGCCGAGTGGGCAAAGTCAGGGCCTCAGATCCTCCCTGAGGAAGCTTTTCTGCTTGAGGGCAGGTATTGAGGGAGGAAGGGATGTTTTGACTGCCCCAGGATTCACTGCTCCTCGATGACTGAAGGTCAAGCCGCTTCCTGGCATGATGGCAGATTTGAATGTCTCCCATCAATCCCAGGCAGCTGGGTGCCCTTGGCTTCTCAAAAACAAGCCCAAAAGCCGAGCAGCTTTATAACTACGGCAGCCCCGACTCCTGCAGAAGAAAGAACAGCGACCAAGCCACCCCTGTGGGTATCAAGGCTCAAAGCTCTGAGGACTGGCTCCGATTCAATTCAGCTCAATGACAATTGGTCAGAGGCTTGCTTTAGGCTGGGCACCGCGGCAGGTGCGGGGAAAGCAAAATCAAAACCCAAACTTCTGAATCTACCAGGATAGAGCTCCTCAACTTAGCTTGGTTTTGAAAAATACACTGGTAAATGCTTCAATACAATCGGTTGCCTTTGCAAGCCTATGCATTTTTGCAGAATTTAAAGATATGATTCTGAGGAGGGGTCCATAGGCTTCATCAGACTGACGAAGGGGCATAGGACCCCCCCAAGACGTTACGAACTTCTCATTCCCTCTCCAGTCTTGGGCTGTGGCCCCACCCCCTCCACACCTCCCACGGGCTCTGGCCCCGCCCATCTCCTCTCTTGGGCTGTGGCCCCACTCCCTCCACGCCTCCCACAGCTTCTGGTCCCGCCCATCTCCTCTCTTGGGCTTGGCCCCACCTCCCCCAAGCTCTGGCCCCGCCCCTCTATTGGGCTCTGGCCCCGCCCCTCAGAGTTGTTGTCCCTCCTCTCCCCTCCCCCGTCAGAGAAAGGGAAAAAAAACAAAAAACCCTGCTTTCCCGGCATGCCCCAGGGTCAGCTAGCTTCCCCCTGGTCTCTGAGACGCTGCTGGGTTATGGCCGCCACCCTGCCATGTTCACGATACAGGGAATCATGGCAGGCTTCGCCCACCTTTCCCCAGCCCAGGGAGTCCTCAGTAGCCTCTGACCCTACTCAGCAGCAGCGGCCACTGGTCGGGCTGCGGGGGGCGGGCCCACGCCTGTGCGACCCTTGGGAGACTGTCCTCGGCAATTTCCGGAGCCCGGGAGGGGAGGGAGAGAGGGAGAATCAGACGTTCAGCAACTTCCGGAGATCCGTGGGGGCGGGTGGAGAAGCGGAGCCGGAGGTCCGAGCGTTCGGCAGTTCCCAGAAGCGCCGCGCGGGGGCGACGTGGCCTCGCAGGCTCGGCCACGTGTTGTTAAGCATTCATCCGGCTGCTCTGGGGATGCAGCACTGGCTCCTCCCTCTCGTCCATCAAGGAGCCTTTATTAAGCGCCTATAGTGTGCCAGGCGCGGGATGATGTGTGCCCTCGATAAGCTCCCAGCGCAAGGGGGGAGACCGCGTGCAGACGGCTGCAGACCCCAGGCCCGGTGCCCACCAGCTTCTGCAGCATCCTTTTATCAGGGCTTTGCCCATCGCGTCCAGCAGTCTCGGGTGCTTGAGCCTGGTCCTGCCCCCTCCCCAGGGGCCCAGCCCGAGGTCCTGGCAGCCCGAGACCCAAAGTGACTGTACCAGATCACGCATGATTAGGGGCTAAATGGTGTCGCACGGCTCCTGGGAGACGAGTGGGGTTGGAAGGGGGAGAGCCGTTGGCAGGTGACGGTCAGAGCTGACTTGGCAGTGGAGGGAGAGTGTGGGGCGTGCGCTGACCCTTCAAAGCCTTCTTGGCTTGAGGTAGACAGAAGGAAGAGGGGAGGGCAGTGGGTCAGGGAAATGTGTGCATAACATTCTGCATGAGTGCAATGTATAAATGTGTTATTACTAGAATTATTGTTATGTGTTTATTATGAGATAATGATCTAAATAGGACTTATTTATCTACATAAGTGAACTTTCTAAGTATGTTAAACACTTCAAGCATCAGAACTTTCAGTCTCATTTTTAAAATTTATTCTATGGAAATCTTTTCACAATGCATTCCCTATTTCTTTTTGCCTTTTTTTTTTGGAGGGGGTAAGGCAAGGCAATCGGGGTTAAGTGACTTGCCCAAGGTCACACAGTATCAAGTGTCTGAGACTAGATTTGAACTCAGCTCCTCCTGAGTCCAGGGCCAGTGCTCTATTCACTGCACCATTTAGTTGCCTTTGCATTTCCTATTTTTCCTGACCTTTTTTTTTTTTTTTTGCTTTTTGGAGGAGCAGCTGGGGTTGACTTGCCCAAGATCACACGACTAGTTTTTGTGTTAAGTGTCTGAGGCTGGATTTGAACTCAGGTCCCCCTGACTCCACAGCCGGTGCACCTAACCACCTCCATTCCCTATTTCTTAAACAGAGAATATTCCACCTGGAGCCTCAATTTCCTCAGCTACAATAAGTGTGATAGCTAACATTTAAAGGTATGCAAAACACCTGGTATATTTTGGGGCTTGATCCTGTAAAGCCAAGCATGAGCAGCTTTCCAGAGGACTGCTGCTGTGAACAGCTTTCAAGGTTTTGATTACACAGTATAGTGAACTCTCTCTATTCAGTAACAAACTAAGAGAAAACATTCACAGAAAACAAAGTACAGTATTCAGAATGTTATAACTTCACAATTTATCACTAAAATGGCCACATAGTTTTCACCAAAGTGGTCATATAGTTTTAAAGAAAAGATAACATTCATTTAGTAAGTTCTTCATTTAGTAAATCCTTAATTCAATCAGTCTTAAGGAGGCAAGCTTCCTTAATTGACACAAAGTACATAGGTCAAAGTCCTCCAACCAAGGGGTGAAATTAAGTTACAATATCATAAGTCACTACTAAGTACCCTCTTAAAAGGTAGGGGAAAGTACAAAGGCCATCCACCCCTAGGTCACAAATAAGATACAATCTCATCAGTCAGCATTAAATACCCAAGGAGAGGTCTTTTCCTCTTAACTTGAGGCAAGCTCTCAGCTTCCTTGGTTCCTCTTCTATGGTCCTAGCTCCCGCCCAAATCTAACCAACTGCCACCTGAGTTCAAAGGCAGACAGCTCCCAGTTCCTTGTCCAGCTCTCTGTGCAGTTCCTGTTCCATATTGAAGCTAACAATACCTAATCCACCTCAAGTCCTTCGCAATTTCTGTTCCTGGGAAGACAAGGCTTAACAAAGCCACAGTAACATTCCTTCACATTGCCAGCATCCTCATCAATTCACTTTCTGCCTGTAAAATTAACATAGACCCAAAACAGACAGATAAGTACTGACACCACAGTCATGCCTCCTCTGGCTTCTCCAGCTGGCCTCGGAAGTCCTCGGCAGTTCGGCTGGCTCTCAGAAGAAGCACCACCACCATAAGCTCCCTTATAAAAATCAAAATCACTTTCTCCATGTGATAGTAATGGAATGTGGAGATTCCCCTGTATTGGGCTTGGTTTTCAAATTGATTGTATTAAAACCCAGAGCTTGTTAATCCCACCTGTGGGATGGACTTTTTGATGTGAAAAGAAAGTCCTGACTGGGAGGAGCTGGTGACGTAGATTTGGAGAGACACTAGAGAGAGGCGGAAGTTCTTTTTGGAAGCAGCACCTCGTGGAGAGAGACTAAGAGATTGCTGGTGGCCGCTTTGAATTGCCCTGGACTTTTGAGACCTGCCCCCTGAGCTGCCAAGGACTGAGGAGACATGGCTGTTTTGCTGGTACTTTGTCTGTCTGTTTTGATGTTATTTTGCCAGATTTGTCCACTGGTGAAAGACTGTCCTGTTGAAGAAGTCCTGGAACCTGGCATTTGGTTAAGAAGGCCTGAGACTGTCCTGCAGACAGAGAGTGAATACTGTCCACTGGTGAGGGACAGTACTGAGAGTGAATACTGTCCACTTGTGAGGGACAGTACTGTTGTTGCAGGGGTCTGGAGACTGTCCGGCAGACAGAATGAATACTGTCCACTGGTGAAGGACAGTGCTGTTGTTGCAGGGGTCTGGGAGCCTTTCTGTTGGTTCAGAAGCCCTGAAGAAGGATTTTCTTGTTGTATGTTTACAGAAATCCTGGGAGAGGGCTTTGCTAATGTGTTCAGGGGTTCTAGGACTGTTCTACAGACAGAGGATAAATTCATGAAGGTACTGGCAATGTATCTTATGGCCTTGCTAAGCCTTGTCTCCCCAGGAACTAAGATTGCTGAGAACTTGCCTCATGTCAAGATGAAGAAAAGACCTCCATTTGGGTATTAAGTGCTGTGTTTAAACTTGATGTAACTCTGGGGTAGATTCAATTGTGATCCAGGGGTGGGGAACTTTTGACCTTTTTGTGTTCTATGGTTGAGCAAATGAATGTATTTTACTTATGTTTGGAAACTAATCTCCATTTGAGAAGAGGGGCTTTGTGGTGGACTTAATTAAGGTATAGCCTAGGGGTGGAGAAGTATTTAGAACAGAGACTTTGTAATTGATTGAATGATTGGAAGGTCCTGGGATGGGGTAGTACTTGGAGATGATTTAATCACACTTAGTAAATGCTGTATTTTGAATGATGTCATGTTCTTGGTTTGTCACTGAATAAAATAGAGAGCACCTATGCTGGTATTTTGAACCTGGGAAGTTGCCTTTGCTTGGTATTACATTACACTCCAGCCTGGGCCTCTCCCCTCAGTCTCCACATGGCTTGCTCCAAGAAGTTCTGACTCTCCTGCTTTGTTCTTCCTTAAATAAGGCATTAGCTCCTCCCTGTTCCAGCCCCTTCCTGTTACAAAGGGAAGTCCATCCCAGTGTGGGATTCACAAGTTCTGGGTCTCAATACTTGACACAATTGTGAGCTTGGAACTAAATACTAAGTACCTGTTAGTTTGCCAATACAAGTGGATCTTCAAATTCCATTACTATTACAGATCCCCACAACAGTCCTATGAAGGAGGGCTTGTTATTATCCTTGTTATACAGAAGTAGAAACTGAGGCTGAGATAGTTTAAGTAACTTGCCCAGAGTGGCCCAGTTACTAAATGTCTTAGGCAGAATTTCAATTCACATCTTTCTGTCTCCAGGTCCAGAACTCTATCCATCACACCACCTAGATAGTCAACAAGCCCCCTTTGATAAACATTACTGATACAAAGAAGGACAGAAGCAGTCCCTGATTTCAAGGAGCTCACAATTTAATAGAGGAGACAACATTTAACAATTATGTATAAACAAGGTACATACAGACTATATCAAGGGTAAGGGGAGTAAGCGAAGCTAGGTGACACAGTAACACTGGCCCTGGAGCAAGGAGGACCTGAGTTCAAATTTGACCTTAGACACTAAGCTGGGTGACCCTGAGTAAGTCACTTCATCCTATTTACCTCAGTTTCCTCATTTATAAAATGATCTGGAGAATGAAATGCAAACTGCTCCAGGATCTTTGCCGAGAAAACCCCAAATGGGGTCATGGAGAATAGAGAATGACTGAATGACATTCACAGAGGGAAGGCGCTAGCATTAAAGGGGACCTGAAGATTTTTTGTAGAAGGTGAGATTTTAGCTTGAACTTGAAGGGAGCCAGGAGACCTAGGGGAGAAAGGAGGGAATTCCAAGTGTGGAGGACAGCCAATGAAATATGGCATCAGGAGATGGAGGGTTGAATTCAAGTACAGCTAAAAGAAGGGAATTGGGCCACATGCGAAGGTCCCTTCTTCCCCTGGCTTTCTAGATTCTGTGTTCTAAGGTCTCCTCCAACTCTTAGGGTCCCTGCCAGCTCCAACTTCTATTTTCTAAAGTCTCTCCCACCACCATCCAATGATTCTATTGAACTTTTTCTTGATTTTATCATTGCCGCTAAGTGTTTCCATCTATCTCTCTTCCGTTCTGTCCTCTATGATCTCCTTTTGTTCTTACCTAAAATTTCAAAATCTGTTTCCACCAGAAACCCCCACTTCCCTACTCTCATTCTCTTTTAAAACCTCTGTAATATGGCTTCCAGCCACGTCATGCAACTGAAGCTACTCTCTCCAAAGTTACCAACCATCTCAATTACCAAATCTAATGGCCTTTTCTCACTCGTCATCCTTCTTGACCTTCCTGCCGCTTTTGACACTGCGGATTTATCTTCTAGAAACAGTCTCCTCTCTATGCTTTCATGACACTGCTCTTTCCTGGTTTTTGTTCTATTTGTCTGATTGATCCTTCCCAGTTTCATTTGCTAGTTTTCATCCATGTCACCTTCACTAACTGTGGCTATATCTCCTAAGACTCTGTCCTGAGTCCTGTAATGGTAATTGTAATTTTAAGATCTTCCCTGCTCCTTAATAAACCTGAGGGAATTTGAATATTTCTCCCTGCTTTGAAGACACACCTTTCCCCCTAATAGGCTGAATGTAATCACATGGAGCCTGTGGTGAGAGGAGCTTGCTGAAGGGTGGAGCAGAGCCCACAGGAAGCCAGGAGTCAGAGCAGCTAGAGACTTGTGGGAGGAGAGGATGCATCTGAGGAAGACAGTTAGATGTGTGAGTAAATGTTGGTGTGACAGGTAGGCTTGTGTTGGTTTGTGGGGAGGCTAAAGATGCTGTGGCTCTCTATGCTGTTATGGCTTGTTAACTTATCTGCTACTATGATGGAATTGGCTTATTGGTTTTGGTTTTCTGGTGTCTGAAAAATGTTTTGCTTCTGTCTTCTATATGGAAAGTCTGTTATATTTTGTGATTGAGCACATACAGGCATATTTATAGTGACCATTGGCACTGTAAATATTGCATTGGCACTACAGGTCCTCTTCTTTTCTCTCTCTGTACTGTCTCCTTTGGTTATCTCTGCTCCCATGGTTTCAGTTATGCAGATGACTACCAGATCTATATATGCAGTGAGCTCCAAACCCACATTACCAACTGTTTTTGAACATCTTGAACTGCATGTCCCATAGACACCTCAAACTCAACATATTCAAATCAGAACTCATTATCTTTCCCTTTAAACCATCTTCTCCAAACTTTCCTATTATTATCAAGGGTACAACCATACTCCTTGTCACCCAAGGCTCTCAGCTTGCATCAACCTCTACTCTCCTCTTGAACTCACAAATATATCACCAAATTATATTGATTCTAAACATCTTCACGACTCTAGATTCTCTGGCATGTCTCCTTCCCACTTATACAGCTACTCCCCTTGTTCATCACCTCTCAGATGAATTATTTCAATAGACTTTTATCACTCTCCCTGCTTCAAGTATCTTCTGATGCCAAACCATTCTCCATAAAGCTGTCAAGGTAATTTTTTTCAAAAGCTTGGACCTCACCATCTCCCCCTCCTATTCAATAAACTTTAGTTCACTGAGTTCTATGTACTTAATCCTATTACCTTCATGACCAAATACAAAGTCTGCTGGCACACACCTTACTCCTTTCCATGTATTCTACAATCTAGCCACACTGGCCTTCTTCCCGTTGCTCCCACAGGAAGTTCCATCTCCTGTCTCCATGTCTTTGTACTAGTTAAACCCCAGGCTTGAATTCTCCTCCTTCTCACTTTTACCTCTGTTTCCTGGCTTCCTTTAAGTCAACTCCAATCCCATATTCTGCAGGAAGTCTTCCTAGCCTCTTCAGGGGCTAGTGCCATTGAAATCTCCCATCTATTCTGCAAGCATTCTTTAAGTTCCTAGTTCTTTGAATGTTATCTCCCATTTGACTGGGAGGTCTGGGAAAGGAATATTTGTTTGGTTTTTGTTGTTGTTTGTTTGGGGATTTTTTTGGAGAGGTGGGGGCCATCTCTCTTTGTATTCCTCTCTATGTATGCTTAGTATAGCAATTACACATAGTAAGCATTAATAAATGCTTGTTGATTTCCTGATCAATAATTCAGGGTCATTAGTATTAATGATCATTATTATACTTTGAGACAAAACAGTCTCAAAGTTTTTTGACTCTCCTCTTGACTGTCAACATGGATTTCTCCTGCTCCATAGTCATTGCTGCTCGGTATCTTCCTTGTGTACAGAATTCCTGATCCCTGTAAGATATGTAAAGTAGCCTATCATAAGTCTTTGCATTAGTCACAGAAAATATTCTCTTTTGTGCACAAAGCGCAGACAGGGGGCATCCACCCAGCATCATGCAGTCAGTCAGGGGAAGAACTAGGGGGGAAAAGTCCCTGGCTCTAAAACTCTACTCCACAGATCCTGTGTTATTGGTTCAGACAGTTCATTTACTCTAGTTTAGATATGTCAGGGAAAGGGACAATTCAAGTCACCAGAATTTATTAGATATCTACCATGTGTAAGCGGGGCAGTGAGTTGTGGGGGCAGCCCTACCTAAGGTCACATTCTGCCTCTGATACGAGTTGTATAGCTCTGGACAAATCACTTGATTTATAAGAGCTGCTGGTGTCTCTCTTCGATTGTTAAATTACAAAGATGTTGCTGTTTGCCTCTGTGAAAGGAGTGCTCAACGTGAGATAAATTCGGCAAGTCTGACAAATGGGTAAAGGCACTTTCCTGGGTGCGGAGATTCAGTGAAAAGAAGTCACTGGCATTGAAGAGTTTGATCTCTACTGGGGACACAACATGTATGTAGAGGATAGACGAGGTAATTTAAGGAGGAAGAGGAGACTAGGAACAGATGGGATTAGGAGAAGGTGAATTAATGAGTTTTGGAGGAAGTGGTGCCTGAGCCGAGTCCTGGGGAAAGCTAGGGATTTGAAGAGAGAGAAGGGAAGATGGGGCATCCCAGACCCTGGGGATAGCCAACACACAGCTAGAAGATAGGAATGATGAGTTTCAGCATCAGTGAGTTCACTAGGCACGTTGACTGAAGGGTCACACAGAATAAAATGATAGGAACACAGCAGCCATGTGCTAGTTTTCTGATTATTACTGAGGAGTGACCATTTTGTCCAGCTTAATGAGTCATCTCATCTCCTACTGTCTCAGGAGCAACCTGCCAAAAATTATTAATCTTTAATTGCCAAGAACCAGAGGGGAGAACAGAAATTTGAATGCAGCAACCAGCCTCTGACCTTTCCAATAAAATTCAAATTCTTATGTAACAGCCCATGGGAACAAATGATCCTTTTTCAACAGCCATGGTGAAGGGGAGTGTAATGTGTTTCATAAACTCCTGGTGGGTTCTGTTTGTGGGTGAAAAGCAATGAATAAGAATACAGGATGCTGGATGCTAACTGGGTAGGGGTTGGAATTGAGGATTGTGCTGTGTGCAGAACCTGATGAAAATCAGACTTCAATTTCCAGGGTGTTTTGCTTGCTTCCATATTAAAAGAAACTAGAGAAGGAAATATTTTCTTTCCTTTTATTATAAGTCACTAATGAGCAGTATAAATATAAGGCAACTCCTGGAAGGAGGTGGGGAGAAAGGAGGAGGAGCAGGGGAGTAATAAAAGGAGAAATGGGGAGAGAGAGAGAAAGAGAGAGAGAGAGAGAATAATGAAGGAGAGAGGAAAATAGGAGAAAGAAATGGGAAGGGAAGGAGAGAGGGAAAGATGAGAAGAGAATGAATGCCATAGGAAAATAGGCCATAGAAAAAAAGGCGGGGAAAAGAGAAAATGAGGTGAAAAAAGAGAAGTGAAGGACAAGAGCAAGCAGAAGGGGAGAAAAAGATAAGCCTGGAGAGATTCAAAGAGAAGGGAAGGGAAGACAAAGGCTAGAGGGATGGAGCGGTGAAAAGAATGAAGGAGGGAAAGGGGAACATGATGGGGGAGGGAGAGAAAGGATGAAAAATAGAAGTGTAGATGGAGAAAGAAAATAAAGAGCAGAGGGACAGAAAAGGTGAAGGAAGAATAAAGGAAGTTAGGAGGGAAAGTAGGGAAGAGGATGAAGGAGAGTGACGTGCTGAACGTGGTGGGAACTCGATTTGTTAAGTTGAATTTAATTAGGTGTTAAGAACAGATAACAAAAAAAAGGGGGGAAAAGAAGAGATTGGAAGGCAAAGGGAGATAAAAGAGGAAAAGAAATAAAATAATCAGAGCTGAGCTTCCCCAGCAAACACAGCCTGGGGCAGGGGTATCATATGGTGTCTCTAGGTCTAGGAGAGAGGCAAGTGGGATCAGGGAATCTTTCCCTCCAGTCTTCCCCCCAGCGCCTTATTTATATTGACACTCACTTTGTTGTTGAGTAATTTCAGTCGTGTCCTACTTCTCATGATCCCATTTGGGATTTTCTTGGCAAAGATACTGGAGTAGTTTGTCATTTCCTTCTCCAGCTCATTTTACATATGAGGAAACTGAGGCAAAGAGGGTAAAGTGACTTGCCCAGGGTCACCCAGCTAGTAAGTGTTGGAGACCTTATTTGAACTCAGGTCTTTCTGACTCCAGGCCCAGCACTCTACCTATCGTGTCACACTGGCATCCAGCTGATGGCCAAAACGTCCTTCCCACAACAAGAAAACAAATTCTTGGGTATGGTGCAGGCACCACCATAGCACATCCTGAAGTGCATGGAGCTGTCCAAATTTTCAGTACTGAAATGTTCAGCCTTTTCTTTTCCAGAACTTTTGGGTTTCTGGATCCTTTATCCCAAGCCAAGATCACAACTGATTCTGAAGAGGGAATAGGGTAGGTGGGTGTGTGATGATTTTCCTCTGGAAATCAGGACTCTCGTTTTATTTCTGGAATACTAGAATGGGAATACCGCCCCTCCATCCTTTCCCTTCCCCGCCCCCCTCACAACTCACAGGGTTTGAAAAATGTCGGAATAAAGTTTAGCTAATTCTAGCTAAATTCTACATTGCTCAGATCTCCCTATCAGATGTTAAGTTTCCTAAGGGCAGGGACCAGATCTTTTTCTTTTTTGCTTTTTGGAGGGCCATTGGGGTTAAATGACTTGCCCAAGGTCACATGGCTAGTTTTTGTGTTAAGTGTCTGAAGCCAGATCCGAACCCAGATCCTCCTGACTCCAGAACTGGTGCTCTATTCACTGTGCCACTTAGCCGTCCTCAGGGACCAGATCTTACTAATCCCTGGACATGTGCTATACCTTACAGATAGATGCTCAGGAAAATTTTTGTTGAGTTTGCTAACTGTTCTTGTCAGAGATCAGTATTGAGGGTTATTTGATAAATTTTTCCTTTTTGTTCAGACCTGTGATTTCATCAGTGCAGAGAATTCTTGACTTCCATTGATGTAGATCAACAATTTACAGTCTATACTTTATAAACGTCCAGAAATGAGCATGTTACCCTAAGGTTAAGTGACTTGCCCTTTGTCACAGAGCTAATGTGTCAAAGATATGACTTGAAGTCAGGTCTTCCTTATTCCAAAGCCAACTTTCTGGAATTGATCTATGAGAAGGATTTAATCTCTGACAATCATTCCACCCTTATACCACATTTCTCTCCCCATTCTAGTGGTAGGGAAAGTGAGGAAGAACAAGGAGAAAATGATTCCTGGTGTAGAGACAGAATCATTCATGCCTCCTTTCAATACCAAAAAATTAACAATAATACCTCAGATTTACTCAATACCTCACACTTTACAAATAACTTCCTCCCAAGAACCCCTTTAAGTATATAGTACCAGGGTCATTATTCCCATTTCACAGATGAAGAAACTGAGGTTCAGAGGGATGAATTACTTTACTTGCCAAAGCTAGTGATGAGCACAGCTGGGAAGAGAACCTAGATCTACCCCCAAGCCCAGTGCCTGTCCCACTTTGCCAAGCTGCCTCTATATGGACCTTAGGAGTACAACTGAGGCATTATCTGTAAGCCACTCTAGGACCCCTTTGAGGGCACTCACATCCCTCTTTCCATTTTTCTGCCTACAGGAATAACGGTTGGGGATTTCTGACAACCCATTTCTTCTAGGGCAGCCTCAGCACAGATTCTTAGATTTCAAAGCCCTCCCCAGTTCCCCTTGGGTGGGAGTGGGGGTGGGGGGAACTTTCTGCCATGTCCAGGATCCCTAGGACCCAGAAGTTAGGTTTCCTTCCTCCCATTCCAATAGTTTCTTGCCCTCATCCAGCCCATATGTGTCTCCTTTCCCTTCTGACCTTGTTGATTTCCAAGGTCCTTCCCAGCTTTAAATCCGGTGATATTATGAATTTCAAGTGTCACAACTTCTATGGAAGGGAGCACAGGGATTATTGTGGGCCAAAAGTCTTTTTGAGATCCCCTCAGATCACAAGTCACATACTCAGGAGGGTGACCCCATCCTCTAAACTCCTGCAAAACATGGCTGCTTCCATAGTATACGTGGCTCATCAGCAATTTTGCTTTTCTAACTGGAGTACTACTGTGTCTTTAAATGGAAAATTTTTTTTGCTTCATCATGTTGGCTTCTCCACTCAGAATTGGGAGCCATCCCATTCCAGGAAACTCGATCCTTCCAGCCAGTGCTGGTTAAAGGGGAAGTGCCCCTTTTTTTCTTAGGTCCAGTTGTCTTCAGGTGCCCAAAAGAGATGATGGCTCCAGATTCCCAGCAATAGGGTTCATAGGGAAGGGAAAGGAAATGATTATTTCTCATGGGACTGCAAAATCAAAGCAAATTACCGGGGGATCATCACCAGGGGATGCCTCTTTCACTGCAGAAAGTTCCTCTAAGAGGAGGGGTATGGCATGTTCAAGGTGGGCTGTACTCTTTCTACCACCCTTGGTAGTACCAATCATTCCCAAGGCTTCATTGACCGCCTCTGGAGTTAGGACTCCCATACCCACAGTTCTGGCCTCCCTTTTGAGCTCCAATTGCACACAGACACCTCCACCTGGATGTGCAAAGAATATATCATGCCAAAACTGAGCTAATGATCTTTGTCCCAAGCCTTCTCCTCCCCCTTGTGTTCACCATTTCTGTCTGCGGTGGTGCCACTCACCCGGTTTGCCATATTCCGTTTCAAAGCTTGTGGGCTACCTTTGACTCTTTCCTGCCCCCACCCCTCATACCCAAACAGTCCTGTACTTCCTTCCTCTGCCATGCCCTTTAATCTGTTCTTCCTCTCTATTCTTGCTGCCACTGCCCCAAAACCCTATTAACCACCACTTGGAATATTTCATTAGTTTCCATTTTCTCTAAGATCTTAATTTTTCTTTATTATGATCTTCTGGCTGTTACATTACCTTCATTTCCAAATACATCTACCCTCCCTCCCTTGCCCAGGCCCTTGGGACAGAATTAAAGACATAAATTTTCAGGAAAACCAGCCTATCAACTGAGGCTGACAGTATATGGAATCCTCCCCTCCTGCAAAGAAGGGAATGAGGTGCATTTCTATCTCTTTTATAAGGCTAGCCTTGAGCATCATAATTACACAGCATTTTCCCCATATTCCAATGAATTTATATCTCTTCCTATGCATGTCTGAATTCAACAGCTTTCTTTCTCCTCTACCCTGCCCCCATCCTCTAATCTCTGTTCATTGCTGCCTTATGAACAGATCTGTTCTCACTGCTCTCAAAAGTCTTCGGTGACACTCTCCATTGCCGAGTGTTTAACATTAAATCTTTTCTTTTCTTTTTCTGCTTTTTGGAGGGGGAAAGGCGGGGTATTTGGGGTTAAGTGACTTGCCCAAGGTCACACGGCTAGTAAGTGTTAAGTGTCTGAGGCTGGATTTGAACTCAGGTCCTCCGGACTCCAGGGCTGGTGCTCTATTCACTGCGCCACCTATCTGCCCCACATTCAATTTTTTCTGCCTAGCATTCAAAGCCTTTCCCAGTAGATCATCATTTTACCTTTCTAGCCTTGTACCATGTTACTTGCCATCCATATACTCTAAGCTTCAGTCAAACAAGACTACTCTCAGTCCCCTAAACACACTAGAGCCTTTGCTAACACCTCAAGTTTAAGGGATGTCCCCAAGATCATGAATTGAATGGTAGAGCTGGGACTCCAATATAGATCTTTTGACTCTGAATTCAATGCTTCCTCCAACTTCCCTGCAGTGACCCCATTCCTGAGGCTCTGGAGCTTCCAGCAGAAGCAATTATTCTCCTAGGTCAGGGCTTCTTTGTCTTTTTTGGAGTCTCCTTAGGCAGTCAGTCTGGTAAAGGCTAGAGACCTCTTCTCAGAATTATTTTTTTAAATACATAAAACAAAATACATAGCATTACATTGAGATATGAGTATCAAATTTAAAAAAATCACAGACACCAGGCTATAAACTTCAGTCTCACAGAGCTAATTTTGGGAGGAGATGTTGGGATGGTTCTTGCTCTTTGTTCTCTAGGAGGACCAAAATGACATCACTATGTGGGGGTCAAGGAACAGTGTGTCTGCCTGTGGCTGATCAGACCAATATGAGCTCTGAAGGATCCACCACTGTTTGGGCACAAATAGGCCATATGAACAAGTGAGGGGGATGGAAGCAGAAGGGACCTGTTGGTCCTTCAACAAGCCCTATCTAGGTTAAACTCACACTGAGGCAGGCTGGTCATGGGAGGGGGTGGAATGTGAAGATGCACCAGGCAAAAGGCAGCAAAATGGAGGCTGACAGGGATTCCTACAAAAAACCTCTCGAGCCAGGTCATGAACTTAATCTTCCCATTGCCTCCCAAAACTGGAGACTACATGGCATTTCATATAGAAATATGTGTATATATATATATACACACACACATATATATATATACACTTCCCCCATTGTTCCTCACCCAAAGGAAAGAGGAAGAGTGCCCATTTCTAGTGCTGTAGTGATTAGGTAATCCTATACTTGAGGGGAAAGAGGGAAGGTGGGTTCAGTAACCCCTAACCCCTTCAGCTACTTCTTGAAACCAATGGGGCACAGATGAAAACTCGGGTGGGGGGAGGGGAAAGAGACTAGGAAAAGCAAAGAGGGTTCGAGGTGGGGTCCCCCCAGAGGGTCAGAGAGAACTAGTTAAAGTGCTTTGGCCTCTTCAGCTAAAGCAGCAGTTGTCATTATTATAGTACCGTATTTTCCTCTTTTTTCCCTAGAAGAGGTTTTCTTATGCCCTGCCTGGTATTTGTTGAATTCAGGGGAGGAGGCACAGCAGACACTGAGCCCAAGGTTAAGCACAGGCTGGTGGCAATGAGAGAAAAGGTAGCCTTAGGTTGGGTTTCCGGAGTTTGGGGCACCGCCCGGGATGCCTTTCTTCCCAGACCAGTAGTTGTGTGATCTCTTCAGGACCAAGGAAAGCAGCCATACGGACTAAGCCTAAGAGCCGGCGACGGGCACTGTCCGCAGGCTCAGTTCTCAACTTACATCGCCGAGGCACAAAATCTCGGAGAGGGACTCACTCGCGATTATGAAGCAGCAGAAGCAGAAGCTGATCCTCCTCCAATCCAGTGCCCCCAGACGCGGCTCAAGTTTACCCCGTTTGAAGAAATTCCGACTAGAAAAAGGGGGCGAGGGAATCTCTGAGGGAATCCGGAGTTAGGACAGAGGTGATGAGACATTCAGAGAAAGTGAATTCAGAAAGCGAAGTGGGGAAGGGGAGAAGGTTCCACAATTCAAATCACGAGCTCCCTCCCCCCTCCCCCAAACATGGGGCAATGCAGTGTAAACTAATTCAGTCTACAATGAAACGGCTGAGGAGAAAGTTCTAGGCTCTCGTTAAGGCCCCTAAGGCTTCCTTTGCACTCCACCCCCACCCCTAGGCCTGGGGCTACAGCGCCCTCCCCGCTCCGCAGAGGTAGATCTGCGGGGCTGCACGTAGACCTGGCTGGATGTGCCTTCGCCCCTTTCCCCACCCAGGCGCTTCAGCGCCGCAGCCTCCCCTGGTACCGAGTGCATTGCCCGTCCCATCAGCCCAGGCTTCTCTGCAGTCCCAAGGCGGGGAGTGACCTCAGAGCAGGACCAATGTATCCATGCTGCCCCTCTGTCACACGTGGGGAGCAGAAAAGTCTTGCTCAAGCTGAACAAAACCAAGTCTCCTTCCTAACTGTGCAAGCCCAGGTTCCCCATCATACTTTGCCCAACCGGTCTCATGTGTCGTTCTCCCTACGGAGATGAGGAAGAAGTCTGCTTCTAGTTCGTTTTTTCCCCATCCCCCTCTGACCCCTCCCCCCACACACGTACTTCTAGGCAGCAAGGGCAAGTTAACTGTTTGCTGCAGAACTGGGAATGTGGGCCGGGGGCTCTAGGAAGAGGAAAAAGTCAGCCCCAGCCTGGCCAGAGAAAACGGGGGGGCGGGGGAGGGAAGGAAAAAAAAAGCAGGGGTGCTCAGGGGAGACGGGAGACAGGAAAGAAAGGGAAAGCAGAGAAAGTGAGACATGAGAAAAGGATGAGGGGAAAGGAATCTGTCCTCTGTATGTGGAAATGTTTAATTGCTAAGTTCTCGATGAAAAGGAAAAAGGAGGAGAGAGAAGAAAATGAAGACAGCGGAGAAGGGAAAGAGGGCAGAGGGAGAAGAGAGAAGAGGAAAAGGAGGAAAGGAAAATTAAATGGAGGAGTGTTCTCGTCATCCTTTGTATAACTGTTTATTGATAACTGTCAAGTTCACAATGAAAAAGAAGAAAGGAGGGAGAAAAGAGAGGGGAGAGGAAAGGAGAAAGGAAGGTGAAGAGTTTCTGGAGACACGGCAAGGGAGGACTAGGGAGGAGATCTAGAAGACAGCGAGGGGGGTGGCGGCGGCATCGGTGGCAGGGATGGCAGAGCCTGGCACGGGGGGAGGGGCAGGAGGAGCTCTCCCCCGCCCCCCTCCCCCCCCCTCCCCCCGCCCGGGCCGCGGCGAGGATCCCGGGCAGCTATAAAAGGCGCGGCCGGCGGGCTGCTGCCGCAGTGTCCTCCCGGCCGGCTCCCCGCTCCCCGCTCCCCGCACTCCCGGTTCCGGCCCGGTCCCGCAAGCATGATGAGCTACGGCAGCGCGGACGGGCTGCTGCAGGGCCCCGTGTACCCGCTGCCCTTGCCCACGGCCCTGGGCCGCAAGAGCGCCTCGCTGCTGCGCTCGGCCGGCGGCTCGGCGTCCAGCGGCTTCCACTCGTGGGCAAGGAGCTCCGGCTCGGGCCTCCGCTCCCGCGGCGCGCTGGCCGCCTCGAGCACCGAGAGCCTGGACTCGCTCAACGGGCCGGGGCTGGGCGGCGAGGGCCGCGGGGCGCGCAACGAGAAGGAGCTGCTCCAGGCGCTCAACGACCGCTTCGCCGGCTACATCGACAAGGTGCGGCAGCTGGAGCTGCAGAACCGGCAGCTGGAGGGCGAGGCGGCCGCGCTGCGGCAGCAGCAGGCCGGCCGCTCGGCCATGGGCGCGCTCTACGAGCGCGAGATCCGCGAGATGCGCGCGGCCGCGCTGCGCCTGGGCGCCGAGCAGGGCCAGCTGCGCCTGGAGCACGAGCGCCTGCTGGAGGACATCGCTCACGCGCAGCAGCGCCTCGACGACGAGGCGCGCCAGCGCGAGGAGCTGCAGGCGGCGGCGCGCGCGCTGCACCGCTACGCCGACGAGGCGGGCCTGGCGCGCGCCGAGCTGCAGAAGAAGGTGCAGGCGCTGCAGGACGAGGGCGCCTTCCTGCGCCGCCGCCACGACGACGAGGTGGCCGAGCTGCTCGGCCAGATCCAGGCGGCCGGCCCCCCCGACGGCCGCGACCTCGTCAAGTCCGACGTGACGTCGGCGCTGCGCGAGATCCGCGCGCAGCTCGAGGGCCACGCGGTGCAGAACACGCTGCAGTCGGAGGAGTGGTTCCGAGGTGCGCGCGGGCGCCGGGGAGGAAGGGGGGGGCGGGGCTGGAAGTGCATCCCCGGCGCCTCCCCTGTTTGCAGGTGATCTCCGAGCCTCCCGGGCCGGTTCGGATACCAGCCCCGACCCTAGAAATAATCCAAGCTTCCGCCCAGCTCTCGTCTTTTATGCTCTAAGGTCTTCCCTAGCCCGGACCTTAACCTGGTCCGAGGTCCCTTCCAGCCCCGACTTCAGAAATGGTCCGAGGTCCCTTCCAGCCCCGACTTCAGAAATGGTCCGAGGTCCCTTCCAGCCCCGACCTCAGAATGGTCCAAGGACCCTCCCAGCCTTGACCTTTTATGTTCTAAGGTCTCCCCTAGCCCAGACCTTAACAATGCTCCAAAGTTCCTCCCAGCCCCGACCTCAGAAAAGGCCCAAGGTCCCTCCCAGCCCCCGATCTCAGAAATGGTCCAAGGACCTTCCCAGCCTTGATCTTTTATGTTCTAAGGTCTTCCCTAGCCCAGACCTTAACATGGTCCAAGGTCCCTTCCAGCCCCGACCTCAGAATGGTCTAAGGACCCTCCCAGCCTTGATCTTTTATGTTCTAAGGTCTCCCCTAGCCCAGACCTTAACCTGGTCCAAGGTCCCTTCCAGCCCCGACTTCAGAAATGGTCCAAGGTCCCTTCCAGCCCCGACTTCAGAAAAGGCCCAAGGTCCCTCCTAGCCCCCGATCTCAGAAATGGTCCAAGCCCACCCCCACCCCCTAGCTCTCATCTTTTATGTTCTAAGGTTCCCCATAGACCAGTCCTTAACTGGTCCAAGGACCCTCACAGCTCTGATCTTTTATGTTCTAAGGTCCTCCCTAGCCCAGACCTTAACAATGGTTCAAGGTTCCTCCCATCCCTGACCTTCTGTGTTCTAAGGCCCCTCCCATCCCTGACTTTCTATGTTCTAAGATTCCTCCCAGCTCTGACCTTAGAAATGTTCTCACATTTGGGGTTGACTTGGAGGGGGATGGGGCACCCTTCTTCATCCTAGCTCAGAATACCTAGCTCCTAGCAGTGACTTGACATATTGCAGGGTCATTCTCCCTTCCCTCCTCCCTCTTCTCCCAGAGTTTCCCCTTGGGGCTGAGGACACTCCCCCTCTTCCCTGCAGCATCGAGATACTGCAGGGAGAGAGAGAGGCAGAGCTGGAGAAGCTCGAAGTCAGATTAGAGGGGACAGGACAGGGGACAGAATCCACATGGTCGTCCCCAATCTGTTTTTTTAAGAAAGAGGCTCTTTTCTGGGGTAGGAGTCCACAAATTCTCAGACAATCTCTGGTAAAGATGCCACCACTGAGTCCTTTTGCTGGCCCTTTAATGAGACCTCCCCTTCCCCCACCTTCATCCCAAGGCTGAAAGAAAACCTGTTGTGTAGCCTTTTCTGTCCAGTCAGCTGAGGCAGCTAGAGATGGAATCTTAAGTCTTCTCTTCTCACTTTCTTTGGCCAGTACAAACCTCATCCTGATTTTGAGTTTTCTGAACTTCCTTGGATAGTGAGAGTGACTGATCCCTCCCTCCCCCACCCATCACTTTCCCTGCCCCTATCTGCAGTAAGATGCCTACCCAGAGCTAAGTCATTCTACTCTCCAGCTCCTTTTTGTCCTCCCTTTTCCTTTGCCCTTGCTAAGCACTCAGCCACACAGACCTAGGAAACAAGCTTGGACCAGCCCACCCCCTGCCTCCAGCCTCTATAGCAAAACTGGTGGCCATTCAGGGGAAGTAGACCCTTTTTTGGATACCTGCAGCTAACACCAGCCTGTTCTGGGCTCCAGTTACAGCCTGAGACAAACAGAATCCTTTAGGGCATAGAATTAGCTGACTGGTCTCCCTCCATGGAGGGGGGGGGTATAAGCTGGCAAGGATCTGGGGCATCTTCTGCATTGTGACTAGCACCTCCTCCAGGGGAGTACTGAGCACCCCACACACACACATACACTCACTGAATCATCAGCTTGGCTGAGTGGCTGGATGGGAAATGGTGTGGGAACCCTCAGTCCCTCATCCTCTAGGGCTAGACCAGGGAAAATCAGCCCAGGAATCACTGTGGGCAGTCTATTTGAGCGAGCCTTGCAGGATGACTGTTTCTAGAAGGAAGAGATAACACTGGTTTCTGGAAAGGGGCCTGTGATGCAGAAGTGAGCTGCCTGATTGCAACAATACACAAAGTGCCCCAGAGGATGGTCCTGCTCCCTTGTTCATCAGGTTTACTGATGAGTTCTCACTATCCAAATGAGGGACTCGTGATCTTGAGCAGGAAGAGGAAAAAAAGTGCCCTCGCCAGAGGGACTCCCCAGCCCTTTCAGGAAAAATAGGTCCTGCAGGTGCGCTAGGGCCCCTGGGGCTTTGGGGCCAGGTGTAGGAAGGTCCTGCATTGGGACTGGCTCAGGTTCAGGGATCTAGTAGCTGAGCCTAATCATGGTGGAGTGACAGAAAGATCATATAGACAGGATGGAGAGAGAGATAAAGATGGATATGGATGTAGATATAGATTAGATATAGATAGTAACTTGGGTTTGAATTCCAATTTTGCTACTTAGCTGAGTAACCTTGGATGGCAAGCCCTTCCCTATCTCTGGGCTTCAGTTTCCCCACCTGTAAAATGAGAGAGTTGGACTAGATCTGGTAGACCCTCTTCTAGCTTGAAATCCTGTGATGCGGGACATGCAGTATCAGTCAACTAGCACTTATTAAACTCCTACTGTGTACTAAGCACTGTGTTCTCATGGGGGTAGCCGGTTGGGGGTGGAGAACCTAACCTTACCAACCTCTTTTCTCTGCCCCTTCTACTCCCTGACCCTGGCCTGCCACAGTGAGGTTGGACCGCTTGTCAGAAGCTGCCAAAGTGAACACAGATGCCATGCGCTCGGCTCAGGAGGAGATCAGTGAATACAGACGTCAGCTGCAGTCCAAGACCACCGAGCTGGAGGCCCTCAAGGGGACGAAGGACTCTTTGGAGAGGCAGCGTTCAGATCTGGAAGACCGCCACCACGCTGATGTCATCTCCTATCAGGTAGCTGCTGGGGCAGGGAGAGAGCCTGGGCTGGCATTGTGTTTCTGCTGCAGGACCTTGGAAAAGTCACTTGTTCATTTTTCAGATGAGTCGGTAGCTGAGGGTCTCCTGAAATCTTCTCCATCTCTAGATCCAGTGATCTGGGTTTAGGTTCTACGTCCTTGAGGGTTTCACTGCCCCTCAGCATCCTCTCTATAAAGTATGTCTTGCCATTAGAGTAGGGATTCTTAACCTAGTGTCTCTTTTGAATTAAAAAAAAAATCTTTTGATTACTATATTTCAACATACTTGGTCTCCTTGGTAATCCCATAGTTTTTAAAAATGTGTTTTTAAACATTCTGAAAAGAGGCCCACAGGTGGAGGGGTTCATGACACTCCCTCCCCTCCCCCCCCAAAAAGGTGAACATCTGATCCTTTGATGATTTAGAACCAGAAAGGATTTTAGAGGCTCAGGAGTCTGTGAAACTTTCCAGCCTGCTTTACTGGTGATGTTCTGTGTTCTGCAGAACTTCTAACATCTGGGAGGGGGCTCTGGGAGCATGGGGGTGCAGCACTTGCTTGATGGAGGACCTGAGTGCAAAGAAGGAACATCGAGAACTGTCCCTGTCGCAGATGGCAGCTCAGCCCTGGGTCTGCCCTCTTTGCGGGCGGATGGCTAGCATGCACAGTCAGCACTGCCCCTCTTTGGCTGGCAGGAGTGGGCATCTGCATTGCAGAGAACCAGGGGCTGGCCTCACTGTGACGTGTGGAACCCTTCCGTCCCTAGGAAGCCATTCAGCAGCTGGACAACGAGCTGAGGAACACAAAGTGGGAGATGGCGGCCCAGCTCCGAGAGTACCAGGACTTGCTGAACGTCAAGATGGCCCTCGACATTGAAATCGCAGCCTACAGGTGCTCAGTTCTGAGGGCCCCTCTGTAATATGGGGACACCCCTGCTTCCCTCCTCAGCTAACAAATCTACTGAGAAAACCCCATGAGATACTGCTTTGGAAAAACCATGTCTCAGGCCGTTTAATGAGCCTGACCAGGATAGGCTCACCCCTGATTATAGATGTAGGACCACCGAGGGAGAGCTGGAAGGGACCTTGCAGGTCCCCGTTTCACAGATGAAAAAAACTGAGGCAGTCAGAGGTCACATAACTGGCCTAGGGTCATCCAGCTTGTATCTGAGGCCAGATTTGAACTTGGAGTCTTCTGGATTCCATGCCTAGCACTCCACCTAACTGCCAGGAAGTGAGTCAGGATTTGAACCCAGGTCCTGGCTCCAAATCCAAAGCCCTTTTTTCCTGAACCTCACTACCTGATAATACTATGCATTTACTTAGTACTTTACAGTTTACAAAGGGCTTTTGGTTGATCCCAACCATTTTGCAGAGTTGTGGCAAGAGATGATCATTTCTATCCTTCAGGTATTAGAACATTTGCTTCAAGTTCTTTGGATACATTGCCTCATTTGAGCAACAATCTTGAGAATTAGGTCCTGTAGGTGGGAGACATCCGCAATTTACAGATAGATAAACTGAGTTAAATGGCTCACTCAGAGTCACACAGATAGTGAATGTGGAAATGGAACACAGGTCTTCCTGACTCGAGGCTGACCACTCTAGCCAGGTGGGGGCAAGCATTTATTATGCTCCTTCAGGGAATTCTAGGGTTAATACTCCCCCCAACCAGGAAGCCCAAAGCCTGTTTGTGGCCTTTTAAGGCTGATGAGGGTTTGCCAGCCCTCAGTGGGATCTGTAGGTAATTGAGACAGTAGAGCTGTCCAGGGTACCAAAGCTACGTGCAGGGGGAGGCAGCGGCATTACATTCAACCAGAATTTATTAAGCACCTGGTTCATGCCAGGTATGGGTTCTGGGGATACAGAAGCAAAAGTGAAGACATTTCTTACTTTCCAGGAGCTTTCATTCTGCAGGGTGGTCAGAGTACTGGATTAGGAGCCAGGAGAAGCAGGTACAAATACAGCTATGTCATTGCTCTGCTAGGGGACCCTGGAAACTTCACTTCATTTCACTGGACCTTCCTTTCCCCCTCTGTGAAATGGGCATGATTTCACTTGCCCTCCCTCCTTAACTCACAAAGCCACCAGGAATATCACAAGACATATTGGACTGGCAAAGCATTTCATAAGGGGTATAACCATGCCTAGTAGGTAGAGGAAGCATCCCTGGCAAAGATGGTTATGCAGCCAGAATTCCCTGGCCTTCTCAGTGGCAGAATTTGGGAGTGGAAGGCAGGGAATCTGTGCCAGGCTGACTCTCTTCTGTCCTAAGCAGCCCCATGCTAAGGGCAGTGGTTGGATGGACCAGCAGAAGAAGTTGGAAGGTACAGATTGAAGGAAAAGGAATCTAACTGTGGCCCTTGGTGGTCACAAGCTTCATTTTAGTGTGTACTAAGCCAGGTTTGTATGATGCTTCATATGTCCAGACCACTTGGATATTCATTATCTCATCCGGTGCTCACAAGCCCTCATGAAGCCTTATTACCCCAGTTAGAGAAATCAGGAAACTGAGGCACATCAAGGTTAGTTGCTTCAAAGAAGGTCATGGCTAAATAGTGATTGATCTAGGAATAGAACATTGGTCTTCTGATTTGATGGGAAAGGATTGTTGGGAGGAAGGAGCTAGCAGCTTAAACAATGCCTTTGCCAACCTTACCCCTAAGGCTCAGAGGGTGGGGAAGAATGAATGGATGGATGGATGGATGGATGGATGGATGGATGGATGGATGGATG
>NW_027187465.1:3069118-3069313 GCF_028583685.1 Petaurus breviceps papuanus | reverse complement strand
AAGTCTCCAGAAAAGGCCAAATCCCCAGTGAAGGAAGAGGTCAAGTCTCCGGAGAAGGCCAAGTCCCCAGTGAAGGAAGAGGTCAAGTCCCCCCCTGAGGTCAAGTCTCCAGAAAAGGCCAAATCCCCAGTAAAGGAAGAGGTGAAGGCCCCCCCTGAGGTCAAGTCTCCAGAGAAAGCCAAGACCCCAGTGAAG
>NW_027187465.1:3062821-3069108 GCF_028583685.1 Petaurus breviceps papuanus | reverse complement strand
CAAGACCCCAGTGAAGGAGGAGGTCAAGTCTCCTCCTGAGGCCAAATCTCCAGAGAAGGCCAAGACCCCAGTGAAGGAGGAGGTCAAGTCACCCCCTGAGGTCAAGTCTCCAGAGAAGGCCAAGACCCCAGTGAAGGAAGAGGTCAAGTCTCCCCCTGAGGTCCAGTCTCCAGAAAAACCCAAGACCCCAGTGAAGGAAGAGGTCAAGTCTCCCCCTGAGGTCAAGTCTCCAGACAAAGCCAAGACCCCAGTGAAGGAGGAAGTGAGGTCCCCAGCAGACATCAAATCCCCGGTAAAGGCTAAATCCCCAGAAAAGGAAGATGTAAAATCCCCTGAGAAAGAAGACAAAGAGAGTGCCCCAAAGAAGGAAGCAGTCAAGTCCCCGGGTGCACCTGTCAAAGAAGAAGGAAAACCTCAGGAGGTTAAAGTGAAAGAACCTCCCAAGAAAACAGAGGAGGAGAAAGGCCCAGCCAAAGCAGAAGAAAAGAAAGACAGCAAGAAAGAGAGCCCCTCAAAGGAGGCCGAGGAGAAACCCAAGGAGCCTCCTTCAGCCCCTGCAAAGGGGGAAACCAAGGAGAAGGAGCTGGCAAAGCCCCAAGAGAAGAAGGCAGAGGAGAAAAAGGGGCAGGAGCCACCCAAGGCAGAGAGCGAGCCCAAAGCCCCCAGCCAGCCGGCTACAAAGGGACCCGAGAAACCAAAGCCGGAGGAAAAGAAAGCAGAGGGCAAGGCAGCTGAGCCGCCGAAGCCTGAAGAGAAACCCCACACTGACCCCGGAGCCAAAGAGGAGGGCAAGGCTCCTCCCAAAGAACCCGCCAAAACAGAGGCCCCCAAACCCAGCAAGCCCAAAACGGAGAAGGTGGAGAAATCCTCTAGCACCGACCAGAAGGAGAGCAAAGCCTCCGAGCAGGTGCCTGACGACAAAGCCAAGAAGGGCGATAAGTAACCACAGGGATAAGGTATGGAAACACCCACCAGGAGCAGCCAAAGAAACTCAGACAGGTCAATGGACTCTAATTTATTTTATTTCTGCCTCCCACAAGAGACCGTGCTCAGACTGCAGGGTGCCCTCCTTTTCTAAGCTGGAATTCCTGGTAGCAATACATAGGAAAAGAGGGAGAGAGGAAAACCAGATCCCCTGGGAGGTCCCCCACCCACCTACCCAGCCCCCTAACCCTCAACCCGATGATGGTCAACTATGTTATGATAGCTTAACTAGCAGAATGTGATATATGCCGAATGCCACATGTAAACACTTGACTATTTAAAACTGCCCCTCCCCCTCCCAATAAGTGCATTTATTTCCTGTATGTGCAATCAGTCGATGGACAAATGCAATAATGAATGTACGCACCGTTAGAAGATGCATTATGCTTGAGATGTCTTAAAATGGTACAGATGCCTTTTTTTGTTTATTTTCCAAAGGAAATCTGTCGGCCCCCCTGGTGCAGAGACGGCTCTGCTGAAGGGTGGGCCCAGAGGATGCAGGGTCAGCCACACAGTGTCAATCACGCCACAAACTCAGAGGAGCACCGTTCAACTTGAGGCCACTTTCAATTGCTTGTGTGCAATAAAACAAGAGTGCTTATAAAAACTGGGAACTCCCGCTATTTTATTTCCCTTCTCCAGAGGAGGATGGTGGGAAGGGGGTGAAGGGAGAGAGGAAACTGTTAAGATTCCATGGAGGCCCTGGCCATGCAGGCTATGGAGGCAGGTCTAGATGTACCCGGGAACAAAGGTTCTTAGATTTCTAGCCACAGGACTTGGCCAAGGCCCTTTAGCCCTTGTATGGGACAGAAGTTGCCTCCATATTTCTGGTAACAAATGATGTTCTTTGCGGCTGGTATGAGCTTGTGCGTTGCTTTTCTGAGAAATGGGGATGGGGATTGAGGAGGCGGGGAGGAGGTAAGCTGCCTGCTTCAAGGAGTTGTCAAGCTCCTCAGGAGATGGAGAGTTACGGAGTGGGCCCACAGAAGTGGGAGGCATTTCCTGTTAGAGAGATCAAGTTGCTTCCACATCTTGGCCCTGGCTTTCTTTGCTATAGGAAAGAGGAGCCTTCTCAGCTGGTGACAGTGTACAGCTCATTGAGCTCTAAGTGTGAGGGGGTAGGAGGAGGATGCCGATGAATTAGGCCCGGGTGCTCACTAGCAGTCATTCAGCTGGAGTGTGCCAAGCTCTGGAAACGTAGGGGCACAATCGCAGCTCTGCCTCCTTCTGCCTGGGGCACCCTCGGCAAGCGGCCTCGCCTCTTGGGGATTCCATCCCCTCTGTAACACGAGATTGGACCAGGTGGCCTCTGAGGCCCCTTCTTGCTCCAAATGCGACGATCTTTCTTGTTCTAGAGACTGTCTCCCCCTCTCACCCAGGCTGGAAATGCTTTGGCTACTCTCATGCCTGATCCCAATACTGATTGGGACAGGAAGCTCTAATCTACTCCACTTCTGACCTGGGCTGTTTGACCCCTCCTTAGGCAGCCTGGTGGCCCTCCACTCCCTGGGGCTTGCTTTATTAGTGCCTACTAGTGCAGACACATGATTGGCTCTTCCCTACTGCGACTCAGAACTCCTGAGGTCAAGCATCCCAACAGCCTTGGCTTCTTCCAGCAGCAGGGCTTGTGGTCCTGACCCCACTATACCTGCCCCTACTTCATCATGATGATTTGGCATGTGGATGAGGCATATTGGGACCCAAACTAACGAAATCAAAGATCTTTGAAGTGTGGAAGGAAATACAAACATTTCGGGTAGAATACATGGAATTTTCTTTCCAATGGATATGAACTTTGAACCTGTATGCCCCAAGACCTACCTCACCTTTCGGTTTCTGTTAGATATTTTTCCATTTATGACAGGCTTGAAATAAGAATACCCTGGGTACGGTTGAGGAATATGACTGTCCTAGATTTTGAATAAATTTGCTTACAAAAAGCCATTTACCAATTGTTTCAATGGTACCTACAACTGAAGTTAGAGCCTTAAAGTGGGTGTGGATTTAATGTGCTAAATGAACTCATTTCTTTAAGACTTTAAGGTTCCCAAAGTACTTTTCACACAGCTAGAGATAGGAATGACATGTATGATCATCTCCATTTTATAGATAAAATATACTGAGGTAATGAGCCCAGACTCACAGAATCTGAGTGTAGAGGGTGTTGAGTCTCAGCCATACAGAAATGGAACCTCACTAGGACATTCCTAGAGGAGGCCTGAGTGTTCCGAGGGTCAAAGGGAGGGAGAATAAACATCTCCAACCTCTTCTCCCCCCACTTTTCTCCAAGAGACACTCTCATTTCTGCCAGGAGGGGAAGCAGGAGGTTGGGGCCACCTCTTCTCAGAGAGATGGGGTACTGGGGTGGAAATATATCTTCCTGCTGCTTTAAAGATTGTTCTTCTTGGGGATATGATCCAGTTCAATCTAACTTCTGATCACTTTGTCATTATTATTGGGGGGAAGAAGGACCCTAAGTTTTCTATCTGGGGGTTGACTTTCCCATGAAATACCAGTTCCACAGCGAACACACACATCGAATAACAAAGAAAACCCATTTATACACATTGGTACTAAAACAAAAATCGGAGAAGTTATACATAGACTGTATACCAGACAATACTGAGGGAAGGAGCTCTCTCATGGAGAGCAAGACAACTTAGCTCAACCAGGAGAGAGAGAAAGTCCTGGATATCACTCACAGGGAAACTCCCTGAAGTCTCTACTGGAACAAAGTGGAGACTGACTGCTCCTCTCATGCTTTCCCAGAATCTTTTCCTTCAGCAACCTGAAGTGGGGTTGACTTCTTCCATCTTCTCTCTTGAAGCTGGAAGCCAGAAGCACCCAAAGCAACTCACTGCTTGAAAAGCCTGAAGATTATTATCTTTTTTTCATGTTTTTTTTGGGAGGGGGGAAGGCAAGGCAATTGGGGTTAAGCGACTTGTCCAAGGTAACACAGCTAGTAAGTGTGTCAAGTGTCTGAGGTTGGATTTGAACTCAGGTCCTCCTGACTCCAGGGTCGGAGTCCCTATTTACTGCTCCACCTGGCTGCCCCTGAAGAAGATTATTTTTAAAGAGTCCCAAAGGGGATTGAAGGAAACTGGAGCTCTCTTGTTCTGACTCTGACTCTCACAAAGAGCAGGATATTCATTTCCACCCACAAGGAGACAGTCTCATACCAAAGGGTTTTGGGACAGGCCTCTCGACAAGAGATCATTCAGCTTCTGCTTGGATCCTTCCCAAGAGTCAGGGAGCTCACTACCTATAACAAATCACACAAGCAGGAAAGGGGGAGCCAGGATCAAAATCCAGGTCTTATCACCCCAAATCCAGGCACTCTTTTGTGATATCACTGATGTGGGGTTTCGGTCCTTTCCAACCCCTGAATTCTACTGTCTTCATTGTGTTCATTATTTCCTATTTATCTTGCATGTTTGTGCATACTTCTTTACTTCTTGTTTTCCCCCATTAGAAGTGAGCTTCTCTAGGGCAGGACCTGGCTTTTGACTGTCTTTGTATTCCCAGGGCTTAGCACGGTGCCTAGCATACAGTAGGTGCTCAATAAATGCCTGCTGAATGTCCAGGGAGGCAGATCACAACCCAGCCATGCCTCTGCACCTTTGGCAACTGCCATTCATGTCCTTCCACAAATCTGCCCCAAGGGCATCCTGGATATACTTCCCAAGATCTCTTGACATTGTGTGGATGCCCATGGAACATATACATCATCTCTCTTCCCTCTTGCTATGTGACTGAGCCATCTTTCCCCCTCTCTAGTTTTTATACACATATATATGTACATGCATATACATATATACATATGTGTATATACATATATATAGAGAGAGTGTATGTGTGTGTAAATGTATACATGCACACACATATCTCTGGTGACAATATGGACAGAACCTCTGGATAATTCCTTCATGATGCTGTAATGGAAATGCAAATTTAAAGATCTTCCCTGCCCCTAGGCTAAAGTGAACCTGGAGCCTGGGGTGGGAGGCTTGTTTTTCAGTAGATACTTCTTGATTGGCCAGTGGGTCCAGAAGGTTGTTACATTCTCTGAGCCAGGAGAAGGCTATATAAGCCCTGATGTGTAGCTTTGTTTTGGGCCTCACTTTGAGAAGTGTTCTGTGATTTGATCTGGATTCTGGGAAGCCGTTGTCCAGAGCCCCCCAGCTTTGAAAAAACCCAGATGTTGAAACCCAGATGTTGACTGGGTATGGATGTAATGGTTGGACAGTTTGAAATCTGTCTACTAGATCTGTTTGTCTTGATAATTCTGCCTGTATACTTTGAAGTTTGGGGTGCTGACCTTTTTCCCCTGAACAAGGTAAACGATATATGTCTGACTGATTAAAGTAAGCTTGCTAACCCATTTTGAGTTGCTTTCCTTTATCAAAGCAGATCCAAGAACCTGTGTTGGCAGCAAACCCTGAGGACACTTGGGGTGCTTGCTGCTACAGATGCCCATTCTTTGCCTTCCTTCAGTGACCCTGGTGAGTGATGTTCAATTTCAGCTCTCCCATGATTTTCAAACCCTTCCCACAACATAGAATTTCACGCAGGTCCTCTGTTGAGGAGCTACAAAGAGGCAGACAGGCCAGGTGGGGCAGAGCCCCAGATGCTGAGAAGAGAGAGCAGGCTATCCCCATTTGTCAGACTGGAGGGTGTCTGAGGTCCTTTACAGCTGGGCTACTGTGACCACTCCCAGGGCCTTGGGTTGGAGCTTGCTCTTGGTTTCTAAAACAAGGCTGTGCTTGGGGGACACAAACCCCAGCTCCAGGGAGTCCTTGCTGGAGAAGAGCTGTTGGAAACAAGCTGTTTTCCAGGATTGCTAAACCTCTTGGGAAATTTGCTGTTCAGTCATTTCAGTTGTTTCATTCTTCATGACCCCATTTTTGGGTTTTCTTGGCAGAGATACCACAGTGGTCTGTCATTTCCTTTTCTGGCTCATTTTACAGATGAGGAAACTGAGGCAAACGGGGTCTAGTGACTTGCCCAGGGTCACCTAGCTAGCATGTGTCTGAGGTTGGATTTGAACTCAGGTCCTCCTGATTACAGGTCTAGTGTTCTATGCACTGAACTGCAGCTGCCTCGTGGGTGTCCCATTTAACAAGTAGTTTATAAGCCTCTATTGTGTGCCAACATTGGGCTAGTCTCTGGGGGCATAAACAGAAACAGAAACAGGCTCTTGCCCTTATGTTCTAAGGCCTCGTGTGCTCTGGTAAACAGATACAAAGTATTCACAGCTTAGATACAAAGTATTTGGAGAAGGAAGTGAGGAATATTCACTGTGT